>NC_136067.1:2041315991-2041438491 GCF_964261635.1 Lissotriton helveticus
CTCATGTGCTTCTTCTCCTCCAAATACCCAACCCCACACCCATCCATTGACTTGTCTTATTATCTCACCCTTGCAGGTTCTTTTTCCTCCCTACTTTCTCGTTGTTACCTTTTTTCCTCCTTTCTCTTCCTCCCTAATTTCGACTTGCTTGTTTTTCTTTTTTTTGCTCTGGGTGAAAGTCTGATGAAGAAAAACAAGCGGCGGACCCCAGAAATTAACGCTGGTGAGCTCTACCTGAAAACACAGGCTCAAATTAAGGTACTGTTAAATCACTGCATTATCTTACTGAAATAAAACATCAGTTTCAAAGTGGCTCATCACATCTTAACTCCCTCAGGTCTCTTTACAACAAATAATTGCAAGGCTCCTTATCATATCTGCTGAGAAAATTGAACAAAAGCTAATGGAAAATGATCGTTTAGCAGAATAAAGTAAGTCATGCTGCTAATTTGCTTTTCCTCAATACTCTTGCAAAATGAGTGCAGAAAAACACATGTATTTCCTTTTAACCCGTTCGCTGCGGGTGTTGGCCAACGGCCGTCGCGAGCACTACCTCGGTAGTGTTGCACACGTCTGTTGGCCGACGCGGCCCCGCCCGTTTATTAGAACGTTCCGCACTGGCGCGGAACGTTCAAAGCAGTAAAGGAGTTAAATCAGGTAAATAGACATCATAAACACAAGGTCGAGGATTAAATTTAGCACAGTTAATGCATGCAGATTTTCGTGAATTTAAAGTGCTTTGTTACCCCCTCTCACTTGCATGATTCGGATTCCTTGCGCCTGGTTAACAAAATGGTGAATCAGGCTCCCCATTGAGGCCTTGTGCCCTCTGCAGTCTTCAAGAAGCTTCAGGGTGTCCAGTCAGTCTCTTTGGCTCGACTTTGAAAACTATCCTCAATGTCTTCTGAACTGTGTCCCACCTTTCTACAGCAACCAAGTCATAAAGAAACTTCCCTTGTTCCCAAGAATCCAAAACAGCTACAGATCTATTACCAATGAGCTGAGGGGGCTTGTAACAAATCAACAAAAGCATCAAAACGGGGAACAGCGTTTACAACGCAACTTTTACCACGCAGTACCTTTACCACTTAACTTTTACAACGCAAGTCGTTACAACGACTTGCGCTGGGGGGCGCTGTAGGATAGGGAATAGTTTAATTTACTTTCCAAAACCTTCCCTACTATCCACGGGGACTGGAGTTGGAATAGTAAATTAAACTATTCACTATCCAGCGCCCTCCAACGCAAGTCGTTGTAACGACTTGCGTTGTAAGACCTGCGTGGTAAAGGCATGCGTTGTAAAAGCATGCGTAGTAACGACATCCATCCATCAAAACACAACGCCTTCTGCCACTTGCAGAAACTGGCTTCTACCTGGGCTGCTGAACTAAGTCATTGGTAATATCTAGCTGGAATGGTCTTAAGACTCAGGAGATTGGGAATGGAGCCGCTGCGCTTACATTGGACGGCCCTTTAGCAGCCTTTGACAAGGGTCATCACAAGACCCCCGCCTTCGTCTCAGAGATGTTGGGTTTTGGAGGCATGACCATGGACTCGCCTTAGACTATCTCCAGACAATCTCCACCGCTCTCAAAGACACTTCCACCTTCTGCATCTGGTGCCTCCTTCTGGCGCCCAGCGAGCTGCCATGCACCCCTTGGAGACAATATGGTAGCCGGCAGACCAGGGACCTCATTACACATGCAACACATTTTCCTTCATTGCGCCGGGTACACCTTTAAAAAGATGTGCCCTCCTCAAGAAGGAAAATGCGTCCCATTACAGGGACTGGCCTGCTCCCAGGGCAGCCGCAAACTCGTGCTGTCCTGGGGCCAGCCCATTCACGCGAAATATGAAGCGACTGCTTGCACGGTTAAAGGGGAATAGAGATCCCCCTGCAGGTGGGTGCAGTCAGTGACTGCAGGATGTCTGGGGGGTCCATAGGACACCCTTTACCACATGCAGAGGGCTGCTCTAAGGAGGGGCAGTGACAGTGCGCTACCTTTTAGGGCTTCTTTGCTTCGGCGCTCTTGTCGGTAAAACGGTGCAGGCAAAGAGGCAAAAGGATTCCGTCATTTGCATGTGGCACGCCACTATGCAAATGAGGGGACTATTCCTTGAAGATAGCGCTGGCGCTTTGTGTGCATCAGTGCTATTGGTGTTATGGAAGGGGCTGCACAAGAATCTACGACCCCTTCTGTAATACCAAAGTGCCTCGGGCGCGCAAAGCGGGCGCAAACACATGTTGCGCCCTCAAGGCACTTTATGTAATATGGCTCCATGTGTCCAAGATAAATGGGGTGGTTGAGTTATGTGATTGCTGCTGAGCTCTGGATA
The DNA here is from genome assembly GCF_964261635.1 of Lissotriton helveticus. NCBI lineage: Eukaryota > Metazoa > Chordata > Amphibia > Caudata > Salamandridae > Lissotriton > Lissotriton helveticus. Next base: position 2,041,318,329 of record NC_136067.1, read on the forward strand.
TAGTCTGGAGATTTTATTCAATCTTTCATACTTTCCAGGTCAATAAATGGTATACTGCTTGATGACAGTAATACCTGTTCTTTAAAGCGTCTGAAAACCGTAACACAGTGCTAGCAAGCACCACAGAAAGAAAGGGGGGCATTGCTGAGTCTTTCTGACACACGGCCATGTGAGGCGTGAACATGGGGAGAGGAGCGTCCTCACCCTTCGCTGGGATGGAAACCAAAACCAGTCCTGGCAAAAATGGTCAAACTAACCTCACCCTGCAGAAGCCAGTGGGTAGAATAGGACCATGGGAGGGCCATGACAGCCCTTCTTGCTAGTGGAACAGCCCCAGCCTTCAGCCACTGGTACCAATCCAAAGTGGTGACCTGGCAGTTTTCGCCACATCTGCTAGACTTAACCCATTATTATTAGAACATTGGAATGTTGGGAGCTCCATTGAAAATGGTATATGAAATAATGAAAATCTGGTATAGCCTGCTACGGAAGGCTATAATATTTTGCTTTACTTTTCCTTCTGTACAACTCAGGGCTGCGAAGTTATCACAAGAAGACAGCAGCGCTCTACATCGATTAAATATATAAGGACCTTGTATCGTATCAATGTATGTATTAATATAGCCTTATAGCCCGCCGTAGAGGGCTATACCGGCTATTAAAGGCCCTCTCCAGCGTTAAAGGACCGAGGCGAGGGCCTTTAACAAGGGAGAGGGACTTTAATAGCGGTATAGCCCATCTACGAAGGGCTATAAGGTTATTAGAACATTCTGTCACTAGAGGACAGAATGTTCTAACAAAAAAAACAAAGCCTTTTGGGAGTGTGAGTGGATTGGAATCCCCTCAGGCTCCCTGAAGCCTTTGTTCACAGCCAGAGCTGCGAACAAAGAAACATTGGAATGTTGGAGCTCCGGGCTTCTACCAGCCACTATAAGCCCGGAGCACCCCATTGTTTTCAATGGAGCTCCCAACATTCCAATGTTCTAATATATTTGAATGCACGATTTTATACATGTATGACTTCTATCGTACACACAAGCTCTTTGTAAATATCTTAGTGACACGCCCACTAATGCAACTGGTTACAAGGGTCACTCAACAGTTAAGACTTGTAATCGTATCTGCCACAATCCTGTATCGAAAAGAATGGAAAGGATTCCCTTATGGCTCACATTTAAAAAGGAAAAAACATATTACCCTAATGATTCCAAGTGGTCTAACTTGGAGACACATGTAATCCATCACTGAAATAGTTCCCGGCCTCTTCCGCCTCGTGGGGTTTGAGCTGAACGAGAGAGGCCCTCAAACGTCAGCCCGTGCGGATGGTGGGGTGTCCCCGGGGCGCGAGGCTACCGGGTGTTGGGCGCCTGGCTGTTTTTAATGCTTTTCATGTGTCTCATTACCATAAGGTCCACTTTCCGCCCCCAGCAGAGCGCGGATTGTAAAACTGCGGCAGCCCCAGCGCTCTTAAGAGTTTATTAAACCCTGCACAGCCACTGATTAATTAAAGACCCCCTTTGCTTATACACGTCATCCACGTGCAGGCAAAAGTTCAAACCAGTGAAAGCAGAAAGAATTAATAGGAGCAGGCTAGAAGCAGTGGTGAGGTGTGATTGATGGTTGTATGACAATCCGTCGATGTCAATGTCATCGCGGCACTTCAAATCGCGGGCATTACATCGCATCGGCCGTCTCACCGGTCATTATGGCATCGCAAGCAGTTGCGCCGCAAATGCGGCAATTTAATTGGATCGCGTATCACATCGCCGATTTAACATCGCGCGACATGACAACGCGACGTTTGAGGCCACACAGTTTTACATCCAAATATAGCAATAGTGAACAGAAGGGTCACCAGTCAACCTTTGCAAAGGGCCGTGAACAGTTTGAGATAGAAACACATTTATTTTTGGTGAAAATCGGCAGGTTATGCAGCAGACAATGAATTATGTCACAAATGTGGCATTTCTATAATTCTACAACAAACTCAGCGGCCGAACAATCCCATAATTCAAGTAGCCTTGGCTATAATATGTTGTTTTTGCATAGTGCAGGGTTCACCACTAAGCTGCCCTCTTGTCGCTGTTAGAAGTCTCGGTTGCAGCTATCATTTGCAAGAAATGTGTCACGTCAGTAACCTCTTGTGTATGTGTTTGTTTTAGCACACAAAACACGTTTTTTAGAGGCGTAACCCACATTTTGTTGAATCCATAAATGTGAGTGTTGCACTTGTAACAGGATTTACTCACCCAAACACTTGTATGCGTAAACCTAGGGTTGAAGTGCCCTGTGATTTTCTGTGCATTCAGAAATATACAAGTTTCCTCTCTGACCCCTTCCAACCGTGCACAGGGATCCGGAAAATCCTGAACATTGGTGGCTGTGTAGTGCAAGGTGTATTTTGTGATAAAAAATAGTTTCGCTCGTGGAGAAAACAAATCGCATTTGCACTCGCACTTGCCCGGCAGAAGAGGAAATATGCACATGTAAACACATGTAGAAAATGGAATTCACAAATATGAGGTCAATGTTTTCCCGGGGTACACCTGTAAAGATTCAATTGCCACAAGTTTGCAGGTGCACTTTTGGAAACTTTTGAACATCCCTAAGAATTCGACATTTGCACCAATGCGAACGATCAGATCTACAATTTAACTTGAGAACTGGACCCTGGATGTCCTGGAAAAACTACAACCATGAAAACGACCTGGGTTGTTCCTGCAGCTTCTACCACCAGCACAACCATGGAATTTATTGGAATCTGCCTGTCCATGGCAAAACTGATTCTCAAGTTCATAAACCCATTATCAAACTCTGGGAATGCTCAGCTCTATGAGAGAACCAGTAGGTCAGGATTTGCTAGTAAACTATCACAGAGTTTGCTTTGTCCCCCTCTGCAATGGGATTCTTATTTCTTCTGGTCAGTAAAAAGTGTCATGTCATGGCCTGCTGAATCTCCCTTACTTTTGTACAATGTGCCTGCCCCTTCTGAGCCGTTTTCATTATCCCCTTGGAAACCCCTTTCCTCTCTTGCTTCCTTAAGAGGGTTACCCTGCCCCATCCTTTGACTCTTGCGAGCCACGCTCGGCTTGGATCTAAAACAACTGAAGCAAACACGCTTAAGAAACGGACTACAAGTCCCAGAATGCAATTAAAAGGCTCGGATTGGATGACCTGCCCAGGCACTGAGTTGGGAAAACCTAAGAGCTCTGATACCGGCTTAAGCCAGCGTGACAAGAGGTCCTTAATGGTCCACAACGGACCTCTTGAAGGAATGTCCCCTATCAGAGTGAAAGGACACCCGGGGCCCCATCTTAGGTGATTCGCATCACTCGCTCTCTGCATCTTCCTGTCCCCATGGTCCATTTGCAGCCTCTTGGTTGGGCTGAGAGTTGGTCATTTATTAACTCTCCATAGCGTATTGTTCTCCCTTTCTGTCCTGGAAATGACCTTGATAATTAGGCCCAGCAGCCAGACGGGCCTGTATCCTGTTGAAATTCTCATATTTATACACCCATCCATCCACCCATCCATCCACCCATCCATGCATCCATCCTTACAGGCATCCATGTCCATCCATGTATCCATCCATACACCCATCCATGCATCCATCCATACACCCATCCATGTATCCACCCATCCATGCATCCACCCATCCACCCATCCATGCATCCATCCATCCATGCATCCATCCTTACAGGCATCCATGCATCCATCCATGCATCCATCCATCCGCCATGTATTCATCCACCTATCCATGCATCCTTCCATACACCCATCCATGCATCCATCCAGTAATACAGTAATAAAAAGGTAATGTCGCGCTGTACTTTTAATTCCTGCATCCATCCGTAATACATTAATAAAAATGTAATTTAACGCTGCCCATTTAATGTCTCCGAGTTGATAAGAGGCTCTCTGAACACTTGTTGACCACACCTAAGTCGGCACACCTACCCGCTAGGCCACATCCTCTCACTGTCATCGATGCGGCCATTGTAAGCTATATGTGTTAGTCCGTTTTTCGCTAAATGATCTTTTATTCTGTCCGCATTTTTCCAAAAGCTTTAACTGTCCATTTTTACGTCCATTGTAGCAGTGTAACTGTTTCCGTAGTCCATTTTAACGTCCAACTTTAGCTTTACGACTAATTCCGTTTTTGTCAAAAATCCATTATAAAGTTCATTTCCCATTTCAAATATCATCTTCCGTTCCCAATTGTTATAAGTACATTGTAACGTTTTCCAATCCGGCGAAAATCCATTATAAAGTTTGTTTCCCATTTTCAAGATTTTTACGTCCATTGTAGCAGTGTAACTGTTTCCGTAGTCCATTTAAACGTCCAAATCCATTATAAAGTTCATTTCCCATTTTAAAGTACATTCCCATTATAAAGTACATTTTTTTAATGCGTAGTAATGGCATTTTAACATCGCATGCGTTGTAATTGCATGCGATGTTAATGCCATCGGTCCGTTGTAGCATGCGCAGTAAAATGCTGCGATGCCAACGACAATGCGATGTAAACGTCGCGGTGCAATAGCACCGCGATGTATTTCCATCGATGTCATTGGTGTTTCCCGTGATTGATGTGTGTTTGATGGGTGTGTACAGATGCAATCAGTGTGTTAGCAGCTGATGTATGCTTGTGCGCGCGGGAGGCTGTTTACACAGGAGTTAATGGGACTGTGATGGATTCCAAGCATCTGATTTTGATAAAACTTGAATAATTATGTTGTTTAATTATGGCAGCTTCGTTGGTCCTCCTGTGTGTAATTTTTCCTCCTTGACAAGGACGCCTCAAACAAGAGAACGAATCACCCTGTGTGGTCAGGAACCTCAAACATACGAGCCGACAATGTGAAAAGAAACTAAATGAAATATATTTTACTGTTTGCCATTAAAAACATTGTAATTTCTCTCATATGAAAAACTAAAATCATTCAGCGATGGCCAATTAAAAAAAAAATAGAATAATCAGAAAAAGAGAGCGGGAAGATGCAAGACGGCTCGCTCCTCTGCCCCTTTAATACATTAATACAAAGAACGAGCCAGCTACCATTAGGCCCTATTGTCACACATGTCACTCGCTCATGATCCAGGGGAACCGTTGGGTTATTTAAAAAGAACCCTCATCCACCAACCTAGTTGGTGCCATGCTTCATCATTGGGTTCCCGCCCAAGATGCCTAGCGGATCCCGGGTATGCTGCGACGCCTGGTTACAGCAGAGCTGCATTTTTATAAAGTGCCTGTGAATTTAGGAGTGGTTTTGAAACTACCTCAACGTTGTCTCTACCAATCCAGATTTTTATTAATGGACACCTTGGGTAGGTAAATTAAAAGCAGTGGATGTAGGGTGGGAGAATAATGGTCTCACATATCACGGTGTGCGGTCGACATGTTTCAGCCAATTATGAGTGCTATTAAGTCACGGTGGCTTTCTTCAGGACCAGGTGTACTATGAACCAGCCAGCTCAGTCTCATCACACACATCGCTTGATACTATAAGCAATACTATAAGCAAACAGTGCTACGGTAAATTCCACAACCAACAATCATGCCTATGTCATGCAGGGGTGCTCAGAGCGTCGAGACACAGTTCACTCCACTCTGTTATCAAAAGCTATCACAAGCACAGATCCGTGGTCGGCACTGACTGAGAGCGTGTGAAAAGGTGGGCCACAAGACTCCTACCATGCCGTTCAGACATCTCATGTATTTCTATGCCGTGGTTCATTGATGAAGAACATACTACTCGGATGGCAGGGCACGTGCGGTGCAAGCCAGTGCTTTAACTTGTGCCGGTGGTTTCCGGTGCTTAGCACCAGCACTTATTTCTCAGGGCCGGGTCCATTGACTTACCTGCAAAACACACAAGCCAGAAACCGGTCATAGGATGCTTGATTCCGGTCCAGGGAAGACATGGCTTGGCAGTTCGGGCTGGACTGTTCCCATGAGGCACAGGGTCAAGACTGATTTGCATATGGCCATGTCTGAACTGGGGTGGCTTGGTGTGCAAAAAAACGATGGATTAAACCCAGATCTGTGACTAGGGGTGAATGTTTTGCCAATGTGCAACATTCCGTCTATCATCTTGTGTGTTTTGCTATTGACTTACCTGCACACATCTTTTCAGATACATTTTCTTTGCCAGCACAAGTTGCACAGAAAGTACTCCCTTAGATGAGAGCTTCTGGCAATGAAGAGGGCACTCACAGGTTGGCTGCTTCTGTGGGTGCAGTGCACGCAGATTAAAAGCTTAACCTTCAAATGTAGGCGCGGCTCAACAATGGATCAATAGAAACACGGACTCCTCCACCTACAGAGACATCCAATGCGCTCTAGAAAACTCGCACATTTACACCATACGCGCATTCTTCCATAAATATGATCTCTTAAATAAAAGTGCACCGCCTCTGTCTAACGCCTGCAGGAGATGCAGTCCCTCAATACATTACATAGGTAGTACACACTGAGGAACTGAAATCTTCATTCTCAGGGAATACTTACTAATAAAAAAGAACTTGGCACAGAAGCTGAAAATATGAAAAGACATCTTTATTAAATTTAATAAGTGAGGCCACGTCACACAGAAGCCGTAGCAACTGAATGACGTAGTCTGAAGAATACAGAAAACAGAGGCCTTTTATATGCAAACTTCAGCATATAAGTAAGGGGAAGTCCTAGCTTTTGCAAGCATGCAAAATGCCTAACATTCCTTCTTACACAAGCCGGACAAACCCATAATAAAAGGACCACAACCCATATCATAAACAGACCATAAAAGAAGGAACAGAAAACAGATAAGAAGCAGTATAAGGGGTGTGTGGGTGCATACCAAACTCTACAATGTCCTGTGCTTTGATCCTCAATCTTGATCAGCTAAAGGGCAGGAACTGGTTTAACAAGGTCAGCTTCAGGCAACAGGGTCAGTTCACTCAGGTCAAACAGGAGTCAGCATGAACTCAAGCTAAGGTATACATGTCCTTAAAAGACTAGTTTCAGCCACAATCATGGCCTATGTGAGGGCAACCACAAAATGGCTGCCATACACAAAATGGAACCCATGGGTTCAGAATTCACAGAACCTCAACACCACCAGGCAGATATATAGACATTGAACCCAGACGCGAAATTTGATGTGTTTATAATGGTAGTGATGCAGCGCCCATATAGAAAAACTGTCTCAACAACGCTACCCAACACCATAATACTCACCATTAATCATAAATCACTCGTAAGGCCCATAAACTAACGAGACAATTTTTGGGCAACTGAATCATGTGACCTAATTAATCAGAACCTATTCACAAACTATTTACACATTTATATACATCTGCAGTTTATCATCTCTTACCATGGATTTTATGCAAATAACATTTTAATTAAGTCACTTAGGTAAATGGATCAACTGATGGTAACTAGACCATGAATAAACAAGACCAGCTTGTCGTTTCAAAACTAATTTATTAATTTTATTTTTCAAAGAAAAGCATCATTTTAATAAATCATTATTTTATTAGTAATTAAGCAGCATTTAATGAGGTAAAGGCATATTAGACTGACATTTTAAAGAATCATCAATTAGCATGAATTAAAGCAAATAATCAGTTTTCCAAACCCTAAGTTCTATTTTCCCTGTCTAAAACTCACTTCATCTAAAAGAATTAGTCATAAAGGCCTACTATCCTTACGTGCGCCAAAAGTTCATCAGCTCGGCGCGCCCTTCTGGTTTCGGGAAGCGATCAGACACCCTCCTGTCCATGGGGGCAATTTTTCTACCTTTCTAACTAGCTAAAGTAACTAAATTTTGCATTCTTTTCTGAAAATCCAAACTTGCGATTGGCTGAGCCCTGTCAGTCCACCATTAGGTCATTCACTCCTGACCAAGTCCGGGCCTCATCATGAGCTCCTATTGTTCAAAGATTCTCCATCCTTTCAGCTTCCTCGAAAATGTTACTTTCGCTCAGGCACAAAACTTTACTTCCTAATCTTGGCAGGCAATTCAAACTTCCTGTCCTTGGTTTTTTCTTCAAGAACACATTCAACTCGACCAAAGCCACGTCTGCAATAAACGTTGATTGTTCAGCAAAAAGCTCTTTTTTCTTTTCTGCACATGAGTGAAGGCTTCACTCTGGTCAAGTTTTCTTATTCTTTCCAGCACTGCCAACCATTTCTTAGGCCCAATCGATAACTAATATTTAAACAAACACAAAACAATAATTAATTGAAGAATTAAAGCTTATTCTGTTACCCACGCCCTTTGCTAAATATTAACCCATTAATCAATGTTACCTAGCTGAAGCTGTAGCACATTGAGTTTACAAACTTATACCACATAAAAGACGAAAAGACATAACATATGCACACATAATAAGCACATGCCTTTAATAAAACAGCCGCATTTAATACTGACAAAGACAATAGACAATGTTAATTTATTATTTTCCACGAACTTGCAGTTTGCAACATAAAGCACATATGTTAATCCCCTGTGTCGTGTATGCATTTTAATCTAGGTTGATTAGTACATTTAACTCACAAACTCTGATTAATTATGGTTATATTATGGAAGTTTAACTTTGCGAGTCAGAACAAAATATCATTCTGAACCTCGCTCCATCAACTCCCTCATCTGGTGATTTCAAAATCACCAAACTATACCCAAATTTTTTTAGCAAAATTTTAAACTTTAGAACATGTTTTTATTTACACTATATTAGTATTTTCTAAAAACTTGTTTCTGCTGTCTGCTTGTAACTCTCATATTGTGACCTACGAAATTCTTCTAATTCTATCTCCTTCTCCTGTTTTTTTCTGAGCTTGTAAATCCTCTTCTTTTCCCTCAGGTATTTCTTTCTCTTGTGTAACATGCAACTAATTTTCAGCAAAAGTATCGCAAAAACTATAACTAGTAAAGGAGTCAGAAACTTGCCTAAAATTGAACTACCTATCTCTTGAAACCAGGTTTTGATTGCTGCAAATCTTTTGCTCAAGCGTTCTGAAAAGTCCTCATCTTCTAAAGGAACAACTTCTGTATGAAGCTCTGTGATGTTTTTAACGTACATCTCAATATTCTTGCTCTTGTCAGGAATATATGTGCAGCAATGCTGGACATGTAATATTCCACAAACTCCTCCCTCCTTTGCTAGCAGAATATCAAGTGCAAGACGATTCTGCATAACCATGGTTCTCATGGCAATAATTTCAGTATCCACTAACTGGAAGCCACCAGCAGTGTCAGTGGACAATCTGTCAACAATTGTGGACAATTTTCGGATTTTAACTGCATTCAGGGTTATACCCACAAAAGGTATTACTGCACCAAAAATATCTCCCAAAATTTCTGAAAAACTTTCTCTTCTGAATCTACTCAGATGATTGCTAATTACGAATGAACATTTTTCGTTTCTGTCTACATGAAAACATTTTGGGAAGACTAATCCAACGTAACAAGTCCCATACCAGTGGTCTGGGAGATTGTAGTAAGCCTTATCCCCACATGCAAAATAAATTCCAGGAAAAATTGGATCTTTGCCTCCTTTGAATCCCCAACCACCCAAGATTTGATAAGTATCTTCACATTGGCTAGCACCCACAAAGTAAAAGCGTGTTGTCTCTTCTAATGCAAAGCTTTCCGCTAACTGGTTTATCTATGTGAATAGCAATATTTTCTGATGATCTACCATTAAGCTTTTCATCCTCAATTTGCCAAAACTTAGATTTGGTTTTGTTAGACCTGACACCTTTTGGCGTGGTTCTTCCCCCATCTTTTTGCCTCTGACTCATGTGTTTTGATGCTGTGCTGGATTTCGTTTTTGCTGATTTAGATGTTTTGGACACTCTGCCACTGCTGATCAGTGTCAGAGTGTAAGTGCTCCTTCTGTAAATTGTGATATTGATTGAGTATACCTAATTGGCATATTTGTATCACCACGAAGTCCCTAGTAGAGGGCACTGTGTGTGCCAGGGCTGGTGATGACAAATGCTACTAGTGGGCCTGCAGCGCAGATTGCGCCACCCACATGAGTAGCTTTTAAAAGGTGACTCAGGCCTGCCAGCGCAGGGCCTGTGTGCAGTCAGTGACTGCCATGTCAGCCTGGCCAGTGTCCCCACAGGCTAGGCCTAATCCTTCCCTGTCTGTGCACATCAGTCACCCCTATGGAAGGCTCAAGGTACCCCCCTGGGCAGGGTGCAGTGTATGGATAAGGTAGGGCATGTGCTAGTGCAGGTACTATGCTCTGGTAGTGGGCTACAGCCATTTTGTGTGCTCACTGCTGTAAGGCTATCTTGCTCCATAGAGTAACATGGAGGGGGGCTGGGCCCATGTGATACCAGCCTATCTCCCCATAGGAACAAGATGGGACATAAGTGAAAGATATCCCTGGACTCAGAATTTAATGACACATCTTTTAGTGAAGGGTGTTTTTAAATCCTGTGTTGGAGAATAGCACTTTTAGAAAGTGGCTGTTCTCTTGTCTAAACCTTTCTGTGTGCCTGGGTTTGTGGAATGTCTGCCTGGTCTGGATGTGACAGGAAGGGGCTGCAGAGCCCCAGAGGAGAGGGTCGGAGCCATCCCGGGGATGAAAGGGCACATCTGCCTGCTTGGGAGGAGGGAGGAAGGAATGCCAGATAAGTGCTGGGCTGTGCCTGCCTACCTCCCCCACATAAGCTCTCTCCTGGTGGTCAACTGACCCCACTGGCCCTGAAGCTGACAGGAAGAAGAAAGCCAGAGACACCTCAGTGCTCCGCAACCCCCAGAACTGGTTTAGACTGGACCCAGGGCCTCCATGCACAAAGAACTTCAAAGACATTGGGGGGTATAAGGAAAGGCCCCCTGTCTGCAGAGTTTTAGATTCTGAAATTCTGCAAGCAAGAAGGAACCCTCGCTGGAAGGAGGACAGCTAGAGAACTGAAGGAAGACTGCCTTGCTGTGTGCTCTAAGGGCTGACTTGTTCTGCTGTCCACCTGGAAGCTAAGGAGAAGAAAGGGACTTTGCTGTGTGCTGTGACCCTGCCTACTTGAAACTGCCAAGACTCTGCTGTGTGCTGTGTCTACAATTGAATCTCCAAGGGCCTGAGAAGAGCTGGCCTCCTGCTTGGAACCCAGGGCTAAAGGTTCCTAAAGCTATCCCAGGAAACAGCTGCAAAATCGTGCTGTTGGGACCCGAGACGCGTGGTGCTGGACTGCGGAGCGTGAGGAGGAGATCGGTGTGCTCATCGGCACATTAATCGTGAGGGTTGGAGGCTTGTGGAGCCTCCCCTCGTGAAATCTGCTCCCCGGGGGTGGCAAGGTCGAGAGGGGGGTCTAGTTCTGACCAGCGCCCTTTAAAACCCTTTGCCGCCAAATCACCGTCGCAGCCCGGGGCCAGGATCACCCCTGGAAGTTGCTGTTCGTGACCAGGAGCGGCCGCGGCGAAGAACGAAGCCGCCGCGACCCCATTGGCTGAGGGAGCCGAGCCCCCTCACTAACGCCACGACGGGATTGGCCCGCGCAGCGCAGCGTCATCAGCTGTGGTGTGCCGTGATTGGCTGAGCCTGCGGAGCGTCATCGGCGAGGCCGCGCTACCATTGGTTGGCGGCCTCGCGCTCAGAGGGGCTCGACCGAGGGCCGCGACCGGATTGGCTGCCTCCGCTGAAGCTGCGGGAGGTGCCGAAGGATTGCCCAGAATCACCGCCGGGACCGGGGAAGAGCTCCGACCCCGCCGAGGGACCTGGAAGCGTCCCGCACCCCTGGCCCGCCGTCCCTCCATCAGGTGAGCTTCACCGCCTCCCCCGCCGCTCGTTGGATTGTCGAGAGCGGGCGGGAGAGGAAAGGGGACCGGCCGGGGCGGGGACGCGTGCAGTCTGCACGGGTGGTGCGCAGTGGTGCGCCTGTATCTCAGGAAGACGTGAGGCTGCCCCGGGGACGAAAAAGAGTCCCTGGGCCTCGCGAGGGAGTTGCCACAGCGCATGAAGCCCACGGATATAAGTACACGTGGGCCTTGTTTTCTTTGCGCATGCTGGGAGCACCACAGTATAAATCAGTGGCCATATTCTTTTAAGTGCTGATTTGAGAGACTAGAGACTATTTTTATGCTGAGAACTGCCTATTTACAAGACCTACTAAGAATTAAGTGCAACCTTGTTCTAAATGAAGTGTTTAACGTGCAACCTTTAAGTTAGAAGTGCTATCTGTTCTAAAGAAGTGATTATCATGCAACTGCTTCATTTACATGCTGAAACTAGATAAAGTTATATTTTATATATACTTACCTGTGTGGTCTCAGTTTGTGGTGGATTGGGAATTGCTGTTGTGTTAAGTGCAAATGTTATCCACATTGTCTCCGAGTTTAGCCTAGACTGCTCGCGCCATGCTACCTAGAGGGTGAGCAGGGGTTATCTCAGAGGGTTATTCCGTCGCCCTGACCGGAGCTAGGGGTCCCTACTTGGGCCAAGGTACTTACCTTTGCCAACCAGAGACTCCCGGTTCTAACATTGGTGGCTCGCGGTGCGGATTTTGAACTAATAATTGCACTTGACCTGCAGTGATTTCTTGTACATCACTAGTCTAGTTTAGCGGAACAGGTTGCGCAAGATTTTTTCTTTTTGTTGAAACCTTTTTAGTTGAAAAAGGGTAGGAGGTACCATGTCTCAGAACGCGCAAAGCATGAATGTAGAAGTGGAAGTGGAATTTGACATCAACAAGTTGCTCACCTATAACAAGGAGCAACTGAGAAAAGTCTGCAGACAGCTTGAATGCCCAGTAAGGGGCGGCGCAAATAAGGAAGAGCTACGGACAGCTCTGAGGGCCTGGTGGGAGGCCAAACATGGTGGCCCAGAAGCTACTATTGAAGAGGGTGGCGCACAGGAGATTGTTTTTCTGCCTAGTGATTTGCCAGTGGCGAAGCCAGCGTCTAGGGCCGGCAGCACCCACTCCAGTAGGATTATTTCTCCAGAGGAGGTGGAGGAGAATCAGAGAGCTAGGGCCCATGAGATTGAGCTTTTGAAGCTCAAAGCGGAAGCCGACGAGAAGAGACTGCGCCTAGAAGTTGAGAAAGAGGCACAGGAGAGGGCGGCACAGGAGAGAAGGCATGCTCTCGCTTTGGAGGAGAAGAAGCTCCAATTGGCTCATGAGAGGAGCATGAAGGAATTGGATTTCAAATATAAAGAGAGGGGGTCCAGTTCTAATGGTGGCAGCGCACAACCAGTACAGGCGGGTAAGGTATACATACCAAAGGATCTGGTACAGAATTATCAGAGGGGTGAGGATATTTATGCGTGGTTCAGAGCGTATGAACTTGCCTTGAAGATGAATGAGGTGCCTGAGAAGAATTGGGGAGCAGGATTGTGGAAGCATTTTGAGGCCTCTGGGAGGGATGTTTTGGCACCCTTAGAAGCAAAGGATGCTTTGTCCTACTCCGCCATGAAGGAGGCTTTGTGCCTCAGGTATGGGCTCACTGCTGAACAGTACCGCCAGAAGTTTAGGAACTTCAAGAAGCTTGATTCAAGTACTTGGGTGGAGTGTGTGAGTATGTACACGCGTGCACTGGAAGGTTGGATGAAGGGCAGCAAAGTTACTGATTATGTGGGGTTGTGTCACTTGATTAGTAGGGAGCACTTAAGTAGTTTGTGTGTCCCAGAGCTGCGCCAGCATCTTTTGGATAGTAAGTTAACTGATCCCAGTGAGCTTGCTAAAGAGGCGGACCGGTGGACTAGCACCAGGGTCCACAAGGGGGTGGTAAGTACCCCAGCCAAAGGTGGACAGGGTCCCCAGCAGAAGAGTGGGGGGGACACGGGTAATCAAAAGGAGTCTTCTAAAGGGCCCCAAAGTAGTTCCCAAGAGAAGGTGTCTCAACCCCCCAAGGCTAAGAAGTCCTGGCCCCATAAGGGCCCGCAGGACAAGAAGACCCTCACTTGCTATGCATGTAGGGAGGTGGGGCACATTGCTCCAAACTGTCCAAAGAAGAAATCTGCACCCACTGGTGCTCCAGCTCCAGCTCCGGCGATAGCCAGTGTAGCTTTGGGAGGGGATTTGATTTCTAGTGGGGAGGAGGGGTTAGCATTGATGACCCTTGTCTCTCTAGGAGACCAAGAGATGGCCCAGGAAACCTTGCTGCCCCAAAACACTAAGAAATACGGGCAGAAGGTGACCATCAATGGACAGGTGGTGGAGGCTCTGAGAGACACAGGGGCCAGCGTGACATCTGTTAGGTGTCAGTGGGTGTCTGAAGAGCAAATCGTTCCCCAGGTACTCCGGCCTGTGGTGGCAGCTGACAGTTCAGTGCGCTACTGCAGGCTGGCGAAAGTTCCATTTGAGTGGGGAGGATTCTCTGGTATTTTGGAGATTGTTGTAAGTGATGCCTTGCCTGTAGATTGTCTATTAGGTAATGACCTGGAGAGCTCTCCATGGAAGGAGGTGGAGCACAGGACTCACTTGGAGATGTTGGGTTTGCCTGCGTGGATCTGTGTGTCCACCCGTGCAATGACAGCCAGAGAGGGCGGTCTAGCAAAACTGGAGCCTGGAACAGTGGCCCAGGGACCTGCCAAGAGAGGAAGGGGTAGAGGGCGCGGGAAACCGGCCCCCACTGTTCCCACGGTCCAGGAGGAGGCAGACCCAGAGGGGGATGCCCTGGAACCTACAAGGGAGCAGGTGGCCGAACTAGGGGAATTGCCTGAGCTGTCCCAGTGGCAGCAAGAGGGTGGTCCCTCCAGGGAGGAATTCTGCCAGGCTCAGAAGGAGTGCCCTTCTCTCATTGGTGTGCGGCAGCAGGCTGCAGACCAGGCCGCCGGCCTGGGGTCCAAGGAGCATTTGATCTATTGGGAGGATGACTTACTTTATAGTGAGCCTAAGTTCGCTGAGCCCGGCGCAGCCCGTGTGCTGGTGGTACCGGAGCGCTTCAGGAACCTCCTACTGGGTCTGGCTCATGACGTGCCTCTCGCAGGACATCTGGGGCAAGACAAGACCTATCACAGGCTTGTCACCCATTTCTACTGGCCCCAGATGAAGACGCACGTCTCTGCCTTTTGTAAGTCTTGTCAGACTTGTCAGGCCAGTGGCAAGAGTGGAGGGAAGCGCGTGGCACCCCTCCAACCCTTTCCCGTGGTGAGCACCCCTTTTGAGCGGGTGGGCATTGACATCGTGGGGCCCCTGGAGCCCAAGACAGCCCTAGGCAACAGGTTTATCCTGGTCTTGGTGGACCATGCCACTCGGTACCCGGAGGCCCTTCCGCTCAGGACAGTCACCGCCCCAGTGGTGGGCCGTGCCCTGATGGGGATCTTTTCCCGGGTGGGATTTCCGAAGGAGGTCGTTTCGGACCGCGGGACAAACTTCATTTCTAAATATATGAAGTCCCTGTGGAGTGAGTGTGGGGTGACATACAAATTCACCACTCCTTACCACCCTCAAGGAAATGGTTTGGTTGAGAGATTCAACCGCACATTGAAGGGCATGATTATGGGCCTGGAAGAGCCCATGAGGCGGAAATGGGATGTCTTGTTGCCATGCCTGTTGTTTGCCTACAGGGAGGTGCCTCAGAAATCATTAGGGTTCAGTCCCTTTGAGTTGCTGTATGGCCACCCTGTCAGAGGGCTTCTGGCCCTGGTGAAGGAGGGGTGGGAGAAATCCCGTGGGAAAACCCCTCAGGATGTGTTCAGCTATGTGCTGGCCATTCGCAACCAGACCAAGCGCTTCAGGAAGCTCGCTCAAGAGAACCTGGAGGCTAGCCAGGAGGAAATGAAGAGGTGGTATGACCAGAACACTTCTCTGGTTGAGTTCCAACCTGGTCAGAAGGTGTGGGTGTTGGCACCAGTGGAGCCTTGTGCGCTCCGTGACAAGTGGTCTGGCCCATATGAGGTGGTGGAGCGCAAGAGCGAGGTTACCTATTTGGTTAACCTGAAGACTCCCAGGCAGCCCCTGAGAGTGCTACATGTGAACCGCCTCAAACCCCACTTTGAAAGAACTGAAGTGACTATGCTCATGGCTACAGATGTTGGAGGGGAGGAGGATAGTGAACCTCTCCCTGACCTCCTGGCAGTCAAGGAGCAAGATGGGTCAGTGGATGGTGTGGTCCTGTCCCCCACCCTGACCCCAGAACAGCAGGAGGACTGTCGCCAAGTCTTGGGTCAGTTCGCCCCACTGTTCTCCCTGACCCCAGGTGTCACCAAGTGGTGCGTCCACGACGTGGACACGGGAGACAGCATGCCTGTGAAACAGAAGTTTTACAGGGTGGCTGACAAGGTCAGAGCTAGCATCAAGGAAGAAGTTTCCAAGATGTTGGCGCTTGGGGTTATTGAGCCCTCCAGCAGCCCCTGGGCTAGCCCAGTGGTCTTAGTGCCTAAGAAAGCTGCTACCCCCGGTGGCCCCCCAGAACTTCGGTTCTGCGTGGACTACCGTGGGCTCAATGCGGTCACGAAGACTGACGCGCACCCCATCCCTGGAGCTGATGAGCTGGTGGATCGGTTGGGAGCTGCCCAGTACCTGAGTACTTTTGATTTGACTTCAGGGTACTGGCAGATTGCTTTAACTGACGGGGCAAAGGAGAGGTCAGCATTTTCAACGCCGGAAGGACACTTCCAGTTCCGTGTCATGCCCTTTGGGTTGAAAAATGCCCCGCCACATTTCAGAGATTGGTCAACCAGGTACTGGCAGGGCTGGAGCAATTCAGCGCAGCCTACCTGGATGACATTGCGGTGTTCAGCTCCACTTGGGAGGAACACCTGCAACACCTCACTGAAGTGTTGAAGGCTCTGCAGAAGGCAGGCCTCACTATCAAGGCCAGTAAATGCAAGATAGGGCAGGGATCTGTGGTGTACTTGGGACACCAGGTGGGGAGCGGCAAGGTGGCGCCCCTACAGGCAAAAATTGATACCATTCTGGCTTGGGAACCCCCCAAGACCCAGACTGAGGTGAGAGCCTTTCTAGGTCTCACTGGGTATTACAGACGGTTTGTCAAAGGCTATGGCACCATTGTGGCCCCTTTGACAGAGCTGACATCTAGGAATCAGCCCAGGAAAGTGAATTGGACTGAGGCCTGTCAAACTGCTTTTGACACCCTCAAAACTGCCATGTGCACAGCACCGGTGCTTAAGGCACCTGACTTTTCAAGTGAGTTCATTGTGCAAACTGACGCTTCAGAGCAAGGCGTGGGAGCAGTGCTCTCACAGATCAATGACGAGGGAGGAGACCAACCTGTGGCTTTCATTAGCCGGAGGCTGATCCCCAGGGAACAAAAATGGAGTGCCATTGAAAGAGAAGCTTTCGCTGTGGTCTGGGCTCTGAAGAAGCTGAGGCCCTACCTGTTTGGGACTCACTTCCGTGTTCAGACCGACCACAGGCCCCTCAGATGGTTAATGCAGATGAGGGGTGAGAATCCAAAATTGTTGAGGTGGTCCATTTCCCTACAGGGGATGGATTTTACGGTGGAGCACCGCCCTGGTACAGAACACGCCAACGCTGACGGTCTGTCCAGATTCTTCCGCCTTAGTGATGAGGACTCCCAAGAGGTTGGGTAGTTCTCCCCACTTTCAGCTGGAGGGGACACGTGTTAGACCTGACACCTTTTGGCGTGGTTCTTCCCCCATCTTTTTGCCTCTGACTCATGTGTTTTGATGCTGTGCTGGATTTTGTTTTTGCTGATTTAGATGTTTTGGACACTCTGCCACTGCTGATCAGTGTCAGAGTGTAAGTGCTCCTTCTGTAAATTGTGATATTGATTGAGTATACCTAATTGGCATATTTGTATCACCACGAAGTCCCTAGTAGAGGGCACTGTGTGTGCCAGGGCTGGTGATGACAAATGCTACTAGTGGGCCTGCAGCGCAGATTGCGCCACCCACATGAGTAGCTTTTAAAAGGTGACTCAGGCCTGCCAGCGCAGGGCCTGTGTGCAGTCAGTGACTGCCATGTCAGCCTGGCCAGTGTCCCCACTGGCTAGGCCTAACCCTTCCCTGTCTGTGCACATCAGTCACCCCTATGGAAGGCTCAAGGTACCCCCCTGGGCAGGGTGCAGTGTATGGATAAGGTAGGGCATGTGCTAGTGCAGGTACTATGCTCTGGTAGTGGGCTACAGCCATTTTGTGTGCTCACTGCTGTAAGGCTATCTTGCTCCATAGAGTAACATGGAGGGGGGCTGGGCCCATGTGATACCAGCCTATCTCCCCATAGGAACAAGATGGGACATAAGTGAAAGATATCCCTGGACTCAGAATTTAATGACACATCTTTTAGTGAAGGGTGTTTTTAAATCCTGTGTTGGAGAATAGCACTTTTAGAAAGTGGCTGTTCTCTTGTCTAAACCTTTCTGTGTGCCTGGGTTTGTGGAATGTCTGCCTGGTCTGGATGTGACAGGAAGGGGCTGCAGAGCCCCAGAGGAGAGGGTCGGAGCCATCCCGGGGATGAAAGGGCACATCTGCCTGCTTGGGAGGAGGGAGGAAGGAATGCCAGATAAGTGCTGGGCTGTGCCTGCCTACCTCCCCCACATTAGCTCTCTCCTGGTGGTCAACTGACCCCACTGGCCCTGAAGCTGACAGGAAGAAGAAAGCCAGAGACACCTCAGTGCTCCGCAACCCCCAGAACTGGTTTAGACTGGACCCAGGGCCTCCATGCACAAAGAACTTCAAAGACATTGGGGGGTATAAGGAAAGGCCCCCTGTCTGCAGAGTTTTAGATTCTGAAATTCTGCAAGCAAGAAGGAACCCTCGCTGGAAGGAGGACAGCTAGAGAACTGAAGGAAGACTGCCTTGCTGTGTGCTCTAAGGGCTGACTTGTTCTGCTGTCCACCTGGAAGCTAAGGAGAAGAAAGGGACTTTGCTGTGTGCTGTGACCCTGCCTACTTGAAACTGCCAAGACTCTGCTGTGTGCTGTGTCTACAATTGAATCTCCAAGGGCCTGAGAAGAGCTGGCCTCCTGCTTGGAACCCAGGGCTAAAGGTTCCTAAAGCTATCCCAGGAAACAGCTGCAAAATCGTGCTGTTGGGACCCGAGACGCGTGGTGCTGGACTGCGGAGCGTGAGGAGGAGATCGGTGTGCTCATCGGCACATTAATCGTGAGGGTTGGAGGCTTGTGGAGCCTCCCCTCGTGAAATCTGCTCCCCGGGGGTGGAAAGGTCGAGAGGGGGGTCTAGTTCTGACCAGCGCCCTTTAAAACCCTTTGCCGCCAAATCACCGTCGCAGCCCGGGGCCAGGATCACCCCTGGAAGTTGCTGTTCGTGACCAGGAGCGGCCGCGGCGAAGAACGAAGCCGCCGCGACCCCATTGGCTGAGGGAGCCGAGCCCCCTCACTAACGCCGCGACGGGATTGGCCCGCGCAGCGCAGCGTCATCAGCTGTGGTGTGCCGTGATTGGCTGAGCCTGCGGAGCGTCATCGGCGAGGCCGCGCTGCCATTGGTTGGCGGCCTCGCGCTCAGAGGGGCTCGACCGAGGGCCGCGACCGGATTGGCTGCCTCCGCTGAAGCTGCGGGAGGTGCCGAAGGATTGCCCAGACTCACCGCCGGGACCGGGGAAGAGCTCCGACCCCGCCGAGGGACCTGGAAGCGTCCCGCACCCCTGGCCCGCCGTCCCTCCATCAGGTGAGCTTCACCCCCTCCCCCGCCGCTCGTTGGATTGTCGAGAGCGGGCGGGAGAGGAAAGGGGACCGGCCGGGGCGGGGACGCGTGCAGTCTGCACGGGTGGTGCGCAGTGGTGCGCCTGTATCTCAGGAAGACGCGAGGCTGCCCCGGGGACGAAAAAGAGTCCCTGGGCCTCGCGAGGGAGTTGCCACAGCGCATGAAGCCCACGGATATAAGTACACGTGGGCCTTGTTTTCTTTGCGCATGCTGGGAGCACCACAGTATAAATCAGTGGCCATATTCTTTTAAGTGCTGATTTGAGAGACTAGAGACTATTTTTATTTTTATGCTGAGAACTGCCTATTTACAAGACCTACTAAGAATTAAGTGCAACCTTGTTCTAAATGAAGTGTTTAACGTGCAACCTTTAAGTTAGAAGTGCTATCTGTTCTAAAGAAGTGATTATCATGCAACTGCTTCATTTACATGCTGAAACTAGATAAAGTTATATTTTATATATACTTACCTGTGTGGTCTCAGTTTGTGGTGGATTGGGAATTGCTGTTGTGTTAAGTGCAAATGTTATCCACATTGTCTCCGAGTTTAGCCTAGACTGCTCGCGCCATGCTACCTAGAGGGTGAGCAGGGGTTATCTCAGAGGGTTATTCCGTCGCCCTGACCGGAGCTAGGGGTCCCTACTTGGGCCAAGGTACTTACCTTTGCCAACCAGAGACTCCCGGTTCTAACAGGTTTGTTTCAGCATTTCATTTCTTTTATAAATTGCTCTTCTCTCTTCAACTAAGTTTAAGAAAGACTTCTCCTCAGTTCTCAATTTGCAAGTTAAATTGTTTCTAAAAGCATATTCACATGTTAGTTAATTTGTTACAATAAAGAATTCCCTCATCTGTTTAGCTTGTTTATGCTTATTCAAGCTTTTGTCAACCTTTAAATTTGCAAAAATCTCATTGTGGTTAGAATAATAGTACTCTAAACATCCTGTTTGATAAAACAGACTAGCTATTACGCTGCATGTAATGCCATAAGTAAGGGGAAGCATGTTATATGTCACCCCCTCAGAAACAGAAACAGGTAGTTTCACACAAATGTAGCAATCCTTAACATCCATCACTCTAACATATTCAGAAAGAAGTCTTGAAAAGGTATTACTAGAAAAATCACCAACAGATCTATCTTGGTGGATCTATGGCTTGTGATCAATAACTCTGTTAGTTTTGTCTGCTATGCCATGATTATCTTGTTTAGTCATAGCTTTGCTTGTCATGTTAGCTTTATACACCTCCTTGTCTACTCCAAAAGGAAAAATAACAGCTAAAATTAACCAGAACAAGATTATTAAAACCACACAAATAAAATACATTTTACAGCATCTTTTAAGGATTGAACATCTTGAATTGGTATTAGTATAAGGCATCTTTACTCTGAAACTAAAGCCTTTCAGAAAAAAACAAAAATCAAAAATTTAAAAATCACTAAATATGCCCTCTGTTTTTAGGTTTTGCCTGGCGAAAAGATGCGCTCTGCGCATCTTTTTCGCGCAGGCGAAAACCTGATGAGAACTGTAGTGTGGCTTTGGGTCGGCCCTCGTCATTCATTGGCTGGCTCCATAAATGGAGCCTAGCCACTGGACGAGGGGCCTGTCCGTCAATGCCGGACCAGATTCGGGGGCGTTCCCGAGATTCTTTGGCTTTTGCCGACGTCACGCGACGTCAGCCAAAAGCCCTCGGGAACGCCCCCGAATCCCCCCGTTTATGATTCGCGGGAAAAAATTAAGATGAGATTAGTAAACATCAACCTAAAAGGACCACTATATTAATGTTATCGTCTGTTGTTTTAATTGATGCCGCAGGCTAATAAGATTTGTGAACTGGGAAAGAGTAACACCCCACACACGTTCAAAGATCTGAATTGCTTTAATAACACTGTGAGCTCGATGCAGACAACATAAGTCCGAACGGGCACTTCCCAAAGTCTTGCTCCAGTTCGCTGCTAGCTGAGTATTAAGGAGAATAAAGCTGCCAATGAGAAATCGCTTCATCCTACTGGAACAGGATCTGCAACGGGCTGCCGGGCGAGACGTGCTGCGCAAACGGAAATAAGCTGAGCAAATAACCTGGAAAGCGTGAGGCCCGGCTCATGCTGCGTGTTTACAGAGCATGGATGTGTGACGTGTCCACCGAGGAAGGGCTGCTGTCCCGTGTTAACGAATAACGGCACATTGCAGCACAGACGAGGAGCCTGGCTGTGGGGTCCAGAAATATATCTTGTCCCCGCCTCTCGAGATCGGCCCCGCGGCTCGTCGACCCGTAGCGCGTTCACGCCTGGAAAGTTACATAAAGCGGACCATGGAGTCTAGCCCGGGCAGCTGCTACCTCCGCCGGGGCGCGCGGGAGCTGACGTCCAGCCGAGGGGAGCACGGGAGTCGCGGCGCGGCTGTTGTAGAAGCAGTGGGGAGGCTGGTGAAGTTTGCAGGCTACGCCCCCGAATCTGGTCCGGCTGGGCCGCAAGCAAGCCGGAAGTCCCGCCGCCGCTCTTTCTATGCCAGGGGAAAGGAGTGCGGCTGCCAGCGAGGCCCCGGTGCAGGAGAGCCCCGCCCGCGGCACCCGAGAAGAGAGCCCAGGCCCCGGCAGAGGAAGGACACCGTAAGCGCCCCCGCCGCCTCCTGGGAGCAGTCCGGTGAGTGCGTTAGGTATTGTGGGTTTAATTGTGGGCTTGTTTTCACGAACTCTTATGCTTGTTTTGCTGCCCGGCCTGACAACAGTGAGAGCAGCTGGATCCACCGTCATGGAGTGCCCGCATCTCGTCTCCAGTGTCTGCCTGGCCCCCGACTCACCCAGCTTCCCCGGCTGGTCCCCCTCCTCCTGGTGCTGCACCGGTGAGTGATGCCCTCTCGCCCCGGTCCTCGGGGAACCCCTCCTCGGTGTTCACAGTGTGTAGTGGCTGAAGGGCCTAGGTGTGTGCGAGGGGCACAGGCAGCGCACGGAGCCCGGCTTTGTGCTCTCTGCCCTGCTTTTTGCGGATGGTCGGGCACCCTGATCCGTGAACCCTGTGTCATTGGACCTGCATCGGCCACGTGGGCCTCTGTTGTGCTTTGTACGCTGTGTACTGGCACCGGATATAATTAGTGTTGTTTTACCATTGTACCTGAGGCCCCTATGTCATATCTGGTTTAATGTGCTGTACTACGAATCGTGCTATGTTCCATATACACAAAACCCTACAAGGTGCCACTGCATGTCAAGTGTTCTCAACCACCCTGCATTATATCTGCCCTTTGTACTTCACTATACCACAGGCTCTGACGCATATTTTGCATGGCATTGTGCACTTCCCAATGCATTGCACTAGATGACTAGTATATTAGGTACATTGAGCAGTGCTATTGCTATGGTGAAAGAGGTAATGAATGTCAGTGCTGGAAGCGAAATTAGTGCACACCCATAAGGCCTAGTACCACATTCAAAATAAAAGCCGTTTTTTTTATGGACTCTGCTTGTGCCTCTGTGTGCCCCTGTTGCGCCTCTGTGTGCCCCTGTTGCCTGCTTGTGCCTCTGTGTGCCCCTGTTGCCTGCTTGTGCCTCTGTGTGCCCCTGTTGCCTGCTTGTGCCTCTGTGTGCCCCTGTTGCCTGCTTGTGCCTCTGTGTGCCCCTGTTGCCTGCTTGTGCCTCTGTGTGCCCCTGTTGCCTGCTTGTGCCTCCGTGTGCCCCTGTTGCCTGCTTGTGCCTCCGTGTGCCCCTGTTGCCTGCTTGTGCTGTGTGGGTGTGTGTGGAGGGCTCCGTGTGGCTGTGTGTGTGGGAAGCTTTGTGTGGCTGTGTGTGTAGGAAGCTTTGTGTGGCTCTGTGTGTGAGGGGCTTTGTGTGGCTGTGTGTGTGGGGGGCTCTGTGTGGCTGTGTGTGTGGGGGGCTCTGTGTGGCTGTGTGTGTGGGGGGCTCTGTGTGGGTGTGTGTGTGGGGGGGCTCTGTGTGTGTTATTTGCGGGAGATAAAGCTAGTGGCATTGTAAATGACAATGCCATTTATTTATGTTAAAAAAACATTAATAAAAATATTGTCAAGAGCAATGCCAATAGCTCTAACTTTAACAAAGGCAAAACCATTGCATTGTAAATGCTTGTTAATTTTTGTTGTTGTTGAAAACTCTACTTTCTAACAGCTTTTCTTCGACCTTGTGTCTTACATCAATGTATTTTTCAGCTAACACAATTTCTTCGACCTTGTGTCACCTAACACAATTTCTTCAGCCTTATGCCAAATTTACAGAAACCATTTTAATCATTACCACTTGTATCATCTAAATCTTCCTGACTACTACTATTCACCTCCACCACAGGTGGGATGATTATGTAAGTCCACTCAGGGGACTTGTACTTCTGATTAGGCTTTACAACTCTTTTTGCTCTACTACTGATCACTTCTATTTTCTTCCCTGCTTGAATTTTCTTATCAGAGCACTTTTCTGACTAGAGACTTCATTCACCTGTTCTTTTGATCTGTTAACAAATGTGAATTTTAGTCCCTCATTTTCATTAGGCCAGTTATCACCTTTTCTTGTCAACTTTTTCTTTGGTTCAGATGTGTTGCACTCTGCTCTCCAAGCTCTTTTTCTAAAATTTCTTATTTGAGAATCTTCATCACTGTCATTTGAATCTGTTTCTGATATTTCAATTCTAAATCTAGGCTCTTCTTTACTCGGCAGTTTCACTCTGTTAGGAACATCATCCTTATAGCTGGTACTCGGAATTTCGTCTTCTTCTTCTGGAATAACTTCCCACTTCCCAGTTTCAGGAATTCCGTTCCTGCCTTCAGAGTTTCCAATCTGCTTTTCAATACTCTCCTGATTTTGAATTTCCACTTGATCAGACTCTTCTGCTTCTTTTTCTAGCAGATTTTCTTCATCTTCTGAGTCTAGTGTGGTAAATAAATAAATAATACCTCTATTTTTGACTGGACATAACAATAACAGATAGCTCAATAAATAAGAGTCAAGATTCGAGGTAGTAGGAGTTTGCAGGTTTAATACAGCATAAAGGACAGGAACAGGACAACCTGCACGGGCAAGATCTGGGATGGCTAGCCAACAGGGGGGCCCCGACAGCTGTCGGGCAGGAGCTGGAATGAGCGCGCTGGCTTTTAATAACAATACACAAGTATATATACTAAAACAATTGCATTACAGTACATACAGTAGGTGTGACAGTGGGTGGGGCCTGTAACAGTCGCGAAAGATAAGGGTGAAAGTAGGTGTAACAAGAGGCGTGAACATAGACATGTGATGTAAACGTAACGGAATATGTCATAAATGGGGCGGAAACATGGAGGGGGCTACCTAAGGAGCCGGGACCTCTAACCTAGTGGTGCGCGCAAACTGGCAATGACGTGTTACTAGGAGAAGCTGGGGGCTATGACTTCTGCGCTAGAAGGAGAGACTGAAGTCTGGAGAGTCAGAGCGACATGTACCTAAACACTATCTAGTATCTGATGTTTAGAGAACATGTTGATAGAATCCAAAAGTTATCAGGGCAAAGGCTAACAGACACTAAGACTGGTGCATGCATTATTCTACATGTAGTGCGTGTTGAGGAATATTAAATGACCATTAATACAGTATTTCTCTTACATGGAGACGTAAAGGCTAGACGATGACTGAAACTATTGATGCGATTCAGTAGCTTAGGAATGCAGAGAAGGAGGGCTGGACTGATAACTGGAATCATAACATACTCTTGGCAGACTGGCAGGCAGAGTCAGGCCGAGCCGGGCACTGTGAGGCAGGAAGTAAGTGAAGGGTCAGGGATACAGGTGGGGGCTGTATCGCTCCTCAGCGAGGGTTCAGGAGACAGGAGCTGAATCTGAGTCCGGGCCCTTTTGAGGCCTAGAAACGGGGACTTTACAATAAAAATAACGTGCACACTGAGAAACGTGGCAACGTAGCTTTACATAGGCCTAATACTCGTAGCTTTCACGAGAACTGGAAACTGGCATACTAGAGATGGACACAACTGTAATTGCGTCTTTAATCGATCATGGGGAATACATATGCATATTAATCATGCACATACAACATAGGATGGGGAACACGTAGGGACACAGAACATGGCAAAATTTACTTTTCCACATTCCCTCCTTGTCACTATGTTTCCATCAGGAAACATCAATATTCATGATACCATCTATCATTTCATACAGTATCATTTGCTCGTCTCGAATTTTCTTGGAACGGGATCTAGGACGGGACTTGGGACTAGGAATACAAGAGGTAGCACAAATGCCGCAAATCGCAGGGCCACATTGTATACAGAGGCAGCAACTGAATATGATCGCTACTGCAATACCTAGAAATGACAATACTTTCCATCCCCAGGCAGAAATAATACTCCAAAACCAACCGGACCATGTCCAGGTGCCTGGATCCTGGTGTAACTGATGGGCAATTTTATGAAGTCTGGTTATAGCTGAATAAACAGACGGCGCGTTATTAGGAATGAAAATGCAGCAACTAGATCCGATGACTCTACATGCTCCTCCTCTATCGGCCAGTATGACGTCAAGAACGAGACGATTTTGGAGCACGACAAATCTCATAGCAGATTGCTCTTCGGTTAAGTTACCTAGAGCAGAGGCAGTCTCATTCACGACTGCTTCAAGGGTTCTGGTCAATCTACGTATTAACTTACTATTCTGGATAGGTCCTATAAAGAAAAAGAATCCTTTATTGAAATCTGTATACTGTTCTAGAGCAGTTTCAGTTTGATCGACAACTGGGGACTCGATCTCCCTTCTATGTCTAATATGTACTAGATGTGTGTTTCTATGATAATCAGACGGGGCTAGGAAAACTGGTGGCAGTAAGAAGGCAATGTAACAGGTTCCCTCCCAATCGAGGGGCAGACGAACATATGCGGTCTGACCACAAACAAAATAAGAATGACGTGAAGCTTTGAAAATAGATTTCCCACTGTCACTATACTTGACAATAGTAGTACAATCACTATGTCCTACATGTACGGAACCATTATTTCTGACACATAATTCGCCTTTGACTGGTAATACTGAAATAGCGGGTAAGTCTGGAGTAGGATCAGACTGAACATTCAGGACCATGAATTTCGAAGAATAATTACCCAAATTATAAACTTCATTTTCTAGATCTAACCCTGTTCTGTGGGGAAGACCTTGCTTGTCTGGAAAACATGTACTGTTCAGAAGGGACATATCATTTGAAGATGACGTTAACATGGACCAGGCTCCACATGAGCCATTATGTGAGAACGGATAAGGAAAGAGTGGCAGAACTCCCTTCGGTGTCTGGAAAGGGGGGAGTCGACCACACACCCAACAATTTGTGGCATTGCTGGTCTGGTGTGAATAATGTAACATACGGATAAATGAATTGTTGCGCATAGCAAGACGATAGGATAGTTCGTGAGGAGGCAGATCACTAAACGTGTGCTCTACTGTAGCATTAGAAGACTTATTTACATGAGAAATTGGAAAACATAAATGAAATGCATAGCTCGTGCAGGTAACCATCAAGCTGAGAAACAATATAAAACTTAGAAAAACGATACATCGGATTGAGTTTTGACTAACTCTCTCACTATGGGGGTCTATTTCATACATGTCAGATACCTGTCTAACCGTTTCACCTAGGGGAGGACTTAGACAATTAAACTGGCTGACTTTATTTTACTAGACTGGAGCTTACTTTTATACTCCTGCTGTGGAGTTTTCTCTAACAGGGGAGGTTTGGTATCAATGTCATTTGCGGGACAGTCCTTAAGAATAGTTTCTTGGCAGTCTTTAAAATCTTGACAATCCTTGGAAAAGTTCTTGGAAACAATTTTTAGTCCGTGAAATTTCTTGACGTGTGACAGGTGCACCCACCCCTTCCTGCCTTCCAACTTGACGGCAGTACGGGTGGCCAAAAGGACTAACTTCGGCTCCTTCCAGCGAGGCTCCAGCGGACTTGAACGATCAAAATTCCGGACGAGAACCAAGCTTCCTGGAACAATTTCATGCGGTTTCACCTCGGTATTGTCTGGAAATGCGGCGGCAACCTGTGAACGACAAGAGTGTAGGGCAGACATCAAGGAAGCTAGGTAATCTGTCAGCATATCACTGGAAACATCTGTAATACTTCGGGGTCTGGGTGTACCCCACACGTTCGGGGGCGGCCGAATACGACCTCATAAGGGGACAGACCTGATCTGGAATGTGCGACCATGCGCATATAGAACAGGGCGACTGGCAGAGCTACTAGCCAGTCTACACCTTTCTCTTTACAAACTTTGGCGATGCGGATTTTTAGGGTCTGGTTATGTCTCTCTACGAGACCGGCTGCTTCTGGATGGCGTACACAATGGAACTTCCACTGGTACCCTAGTAAAAGGGAAACGTGCTTCATTAATTCAGATGAGAATGGCTGGCCGTTATCAGAATACACGACCCTAGGGAGTCCATAACGGGGGAAGAATTCACGAACCAGCTGCTTGGCAGTGGTCGCGGCCGTATAATCTGGGACTGGATATGCTTCTGTCCACCTGGACAAAGCGCATACAACTACAAGGACATACTTGAAACCTCGACATCGCTCCATCTGAATATAATCCATCTGGAGGACTTCAAAAGGGTGGTCAGGGGGTTGGAACCCACCTTGTTCCACCGGGACACTTTTACCTGGATTGAATTGACAACATATCATACAAGTACGGACTTTCTGTTTGGCTGCAGCTCGTAAATGCTTGTTAAACCAAATGTTCTGGATACTGTCTAACATGGCTTTTTCTCCTAGGTGTGCTGGACTATGTGCGGTATTGATAATGACTTGAACCATAGAGTCGGGGAGAAACCATGTGGCTTTACCCTTCGTCACCCATCCCTGATCTGTCTGGACCCCTCCTTGTTCGGACCATTTCTTGATTTCTTCGGGAGTAGCATGTAACTGGATATCTATGACATCTTGAGTATGGTCCTTAACTGTCATACAAGTAGTCTGTTCTAGAGTGGATGTCGGTGTCTTGTTAACTGGTATGTCTGGTGACTGTGCTGTAAGCTTGGCTGTTCGATCTGCTAGATCATTTCCTTGAGAAATAATGTCAGTAACTTTCGTATGTGCTTTGCACTTCATGATAGCGATAGCTGTTGGTAAATGTATTGCATCTAACAAAACTTGAATAAGGAAACCATGCTGAATCTTGGTTCCATGGGAAGTCATGAAACCTCTCTCCTGCCAGAGCACTCCGAAGTCGTGTACAACTCCGAATGCGTAGCGTGAATCTGTGTAAATATTAACTTTCAGGTTCTTGGCATGTATGCAGGCTTGTGTCAGAGCAACTAGCTCTGCTGCTTGAGCAGACAGGGTGTCAATACGGTGTGTTTCAATAACTTCAGTGTCAGTAGTCACTGCATACGCGGCTACTAGTTCTCCTGTACTTGTTCTCATACATGAACCATCCACATAAAGTGTCAGGTCGGGATCTGGTAATGGAATATCTGTCAGGTCTTGTCTCGGCTTAGTCATAGTGTTAACAACTTCCACACAGTCATGTGTGGCAGGATTTAAAGTAACTGACGGTAACAGTGTAGCAGGATTTAAAACGTTGCAGCGTCTGATTTCTATGTGTGGCTGGAACAGTGTCAGTTCATAACCTGTCAAACGTGCAATTGTCAAGTGCTGGGTCTGTGTTCGGTTTAAAAGAACTTCCACGGAGTGTGGAACTTGTACTGTCAGGGAGTGTCCTAATACTATGGAATCACTTTGTCTGATAGCTAGTGCTGTGGCTGCAACTGACTTGAGGCACGCAGGCAGAGCCTGGGCTACTGGATCTAGTGTGCTCGAAAAATAAGCACAGGGCTTGTACTGTCCGGCTTGATCTTGTGTGAGAACAGATAATGCTGTACCATTACGTTCTGTGACAAAAAGTGTAAAAGGCTTACTGTAGTTCGGTGTAGCTAGAACAGGAGCTTGGCATAAAGCTTTCTTTAATTCATTGAAACTAAGTGTATGTTCAGATGTCCAAGGGAGGACAGTCGATACGGCTGCCTCCTGTGTCGTTAACTGTATCAGTGGTTTGGCTAGAAATGCATACTGAGGAATCCATTGTCGGCAATAAGAAGTGAGGCCGATAAAAGCACGTACCTCCTTCTGGGTCTTGGGCTGAGGAAGACTCGCTATTAACTGGATACGGTCAGGTGTCAACTGCCTACCCCACTTGGACAGTAAGTGGCCTAAGTAGATCACTTGCTGGACACAGAATTGAAGCTTTGAAGGGGACACCTTGTGCCCCATCTCGGCTAAAAAATACAGGACTGTAAGTGATGCTCGCTCGCAAGCACGTTCAGAACGGGCTGTGATCAGTAGATCATCGACATACTGGAGCAGGGCAGTGTCAGTTGGCATGTGAATGTTGTCTAGTTGTCTCTTAAGTGCTTGACTGTAGATGCTAGGACTTTCTGTGAAACCTTGAGGAGCTCGTGTGAATTTATAGCTCCTTCCATTTAAACAGAATCCGAAAAGGTACTGGCTGTCTGGATGAATTGGAACACTGAAAAATGCGTTTTTGAGGTCTATGACTGTGAAAAATGTAGCCTCAGAATCAATGGCTGTCAATAGAGATGAGATATCTGGAACAACTGGGTACTGAGGAATGATACATTTATTGAGTTCTCGAAGATCAATCACTAATCGATATACTGGAGGTGCATTTGGATCAGTACGTTTCATGACTGGAATGATAGGAGAATTACATACATTGGAGTCAGTTTCTACAACTACTCCTTGAGCAATGAGCTCGTCAATAATTTTGGATAAGGCTGCTACAGCCTCAGGTGGCAATCTGTACTGTCTGATTCTTGGCAGGACTATACCTTGCTTGAGAGTCACACGATGGGGTGTGATTTGCATAAAACCAACATCAGTTGGACCTTGCGCCCATAGATGCTGCGGAACATTAGACAATCTTGGATCAAAATCTCGTAAAACATAGTGACCCTTGAAGTCACGTAAAAACAAACGTATTCCCTCTGGGGAACAACAAATAACTGCACCTAATTCTTTCAGTGTCTTAATACCTAACAAATTTTCTGGACAGGACTTCGTAAGCAATAGATCAGTAGTTCGGGACAATGGACCTACTTCTAGAGTAACTGGTTTTGAAATCTCGTTAACAATTGGCTTTCCTGAAAATCCAAGGGAAACATTTCTAGAGCCTGAGAGCGGAGCCCCTGGAACCTCGTCGTGACTAATGGTAGTCCTACTTGCCCCTGTATCAATCAAAAACTTTCTGTCTTTCCCCAATACTTGACTATGTACATAGGGACCTTCTTGATCTACAGGAATCTCGATGAGAGGCAAGCCTACCTCCCTCTCTAGGCTGTTTCATGAATACGCTTGATACTCTGGATACTCTGTCTGAGCATACTGGTACATTTGCTGTGTAACATGCTGAGTTGCAGCGATAGGCTGCGGTGCTGGAACTGTCTGTTGTGCATTCTGTGGCTGAGAAGTCTGTGAAACTTGTTCTTGTCTAGGCGGACGTGGTCTTTCTTTAGTTTTACCAGTGGCTATGTTGTGTTTCAGAACTGCACACTCGTTTATAAAATGACCTGGCTGTTTACAATAATTGCATGTCCCTTTAACGGGAGCTGCAGGATGACTGGCTTGATTCGGACCCCTCTTCTGACTGTCTTGTGGAACAGATTGTGCAACTAGTACTTTCATTTTCGTGTCTTTCATACGTCTTCTCTCGTGTTCTTGCTCTTCTCTGATTCTATTCTGGTGATACTGGAGCATCTGTAACATCTGGGACGGGGTACTAGCTTGCCAGGTACTTTCGACTTTCAAAACTCGATTCTTAACTTGTGGACTTGAATTCTCGACTAATTTAGTAACAAAAAGATGAGGATATGACTCACTACTCGTCTTCAAACCACTGTTGATGCTAAAACATTTCTCAAATCTAGAATAAAAATCACTAGTATCTTCGTCTTGTTTCTGTTTACAGGCTGATATTGCATCCCAGTCTTCCTTTTTAGTGGCTAATAATCTAGGCAAAACTTGTATCAATAATTCTGGTAATTCTTTACATTTATCTCCAAGACCGGTACCTGGTACTCGTATCTTATCTTCAGCTTCTAGAGCTGTCCAATCGATCTTTTTCTCTCCCACCTCCCAATCCTTTTCCTTGAGTTTTTCGTATACCCCTGCGGGCAACAGGACTTTTAACATTTTAATAATATCTGGATACGTGTATTCTCCCATACGGAGCATGTCTTTTAATTCTCGGTGGAACCCTGCTGGATCTTTGTCATGACAGGGAATTAATTTCTTCATCTCTAAGAGTTCCATCTTGGTAACTGGGGTGTAAACAAATACTCGTTGCATTTCACCATCTGGTGTCCTAACTGGGTGTACTTCTCGTAACGGATGCTGCCTGTCTATATAAAACGGTTTACTTTCTGGAGGTGAGACATGAACAAAATGCGGGTTCAAAAACGTTCTGTATTTGTGGCGCTGTTCTAGAATGACACTAATTAAATCGGTACCTAAACCTTTCCATCTATACTGGAGTAACTCGTTCAGGACATCATGTAACGGACCTGGATCAGAATGTTGACCCTCATACAGTGTAATGAGGTGTTGGATCATATACATACCCACCAGTCGCTGCTCGGCTGGGGGCAATTTCAGAAACATTTGTGCCACTATTTCGTCTGGAAAAGTGGTAGAATCAGTAATCCATCGGACTGCTGATCGGGCTAGTTCTTGTTCATGCATAGTACCTAATTCACTATAACCGATTCGTGATTTCAGAATGTGATCGGTAGCTTGAAATACTTGTTCTAGAGAACCTTGTTCCGGTGCTGGAAGATGAAAGACTTTCTTGTGTTCTAAGCGTAAATGTCGGTCTGGAATTCTAGATTTACCCACATACGCTATTCTGGCGGGATTCTCGTCGTCTACCTCTTCAGTAGAAGAGTCATTTTCTTTCTCGCTTACTTGTGCTTCTTTGCGTTGTTCGTGTAACCTTATTATTTCTTTACGTATTTTCTTGTACATACTCTCTATACTATTGAGTGTCTTGTTCTTACCCTCGGCTATATTATCACTCCACCTTGTCAGAACTTTCATTTCGACCGGATCTTTAGTCGGGGAATCTTGTTCCCTTATTAAACAATTGATCAGAAACTTTAATAGCATAAACTGGATCTCAGATTTCCTGAGAGACATGACTTCACCAATACTTTCTGGATCGTCTCCTGTACGAATGAAACGATACATTCTGTCTAGATCTTCTTTCATATTCGGTAGGGTGACCAAATACTCGGACACCTGCCTTATACGTACAGAATATATAACCATACTATCCTCGCCTGGGACTGGATCATAACAGCATTCAGTAAGAAGTCGCATGATTTCTGCAATAGTCTTATATTTGGGCGTACGCTGTAACGCACGTTCATGTAACTCGACTGCTCCTAAACGTCTATTTGGCGGCGGGGTACCAGGAGGACCTCCTCCCGCGGCCCCTATACTGGAATCGTCGACTGATACTCTTCGTGCTGGCAGAGTGACTGATGTGGCGGGAATTTGTACTACGGGCTGGACCGGGGGTACCGTGACAGGTGTTGTAACAGGTGCCCCGGTGACTGGAGGACCATGAATTACATTATTTACAGGAGCTGGTGGAACAGGATTTGC
The DNA here is from genome assembly GCF_964261635.1 of Lissotriton helveticus. NCBI lineage: Eukaryota > Metazoa > Chordata > Amphibia > Caudata > Salamandridae > Lissotriton > Lissotriton helveticus. The sequence continues at coordinate 2,041,351,570 of NC_136067.1, forward strand.
ATATTCTGGGACTGTGTCGTCCAAATAGGACGAGAGAAAAATATCAGCTGCGGTCTGTTTGTGACGTAGCTTGGTCGGAACTAAGGGTGGCGGAAAATTACTGGATGCTTCCGGGGTTGCTTTTGGCAAGCCCTCGGCAAGAAGAGGATACATACCCTTAATGAGGGCATTCCTCTGTCTGTCTGACTGTTCGGTTTTAACTCGTTCACCTATTTCGATTAGTTCCCTTTCTTGGGCTCTTTCTAAGGATTCTCTACTTAATTCTGACTTTCTGATTTCTTTTTCGGTTCTTTTATGAGATTCTTTGCGCCATAACTCGATGGCATCTTTCTGTGACTGTCTGGCTTTCTTTTTCCATAATACTTCTTCTACTCGCATGATGCACTCGGCATCCCATGTACCCGATACGGGCCATCTATACTTTTCTTCTAACTGTTTGGTGTACTCCACCCATAAATCTAGATACAATATGGCACTTATGCCATGCTTTTGATACATAAAATGACCTGGACTGTCCCTAGGCGGGACAGGAACTGCTTCTTCTAACAGACCTTTTCTAGTTTTTAACTGACGTAACTTGGAAAACAATGGCATGACTGGGCTGGAGTCTAGACACAATACAATACACAATGAACACGATAATTACACCACTTTCATACCACGACATTGAAATACATGAATGACATTTAAAATAACAGTTTTGACAAAATACTACCTGGAATACTGAAAACAGAATACATGAATTTCTCGAGAACAGAACGGACTGGAACAGAAACTAGATGCACTGCTAAAACAGTAAACTTACCGGTCTCATAAAGAGACACGTCAGGACCCGCATCCACCTAAGTGGACACTTCGTGTTGGATCTGTGTACCCCAAATCCACGGACCAGAGACAATGCAATTGACCCTGTCTAGATACTACCCCAGCAATGGTACTCACCGGGCAGCAAGAACGGAAGGCCTCGGACTGGACTGGACTGCTACGACGCCGGACGGACGAACTTCGGACTTCTGTTACGGGTGGGCCTCCGGATACCTCGGACCTTGGACTCTCGGCTTGGGCTCTGGTCGGGACTCGCCGCGTTCCTCCATCGCCTCGTCTGGATGCTGGACCGCAACCTCCGTCTCCTCCGTGGGCCTGAGGGATACTTGAAGCAGAAATATCTGCACGTGCACGGTATGGTTCCGTCACGGCTGCAGAGGATCAGGGGGCTTGCGTGGCTTCACCGGCGCGTGGGGAAAGGGCAAGTCCCTGTTCGGGCGCCATTATGTGGTAAATAAATAAATAATACCTCTATTTTTGACTGGACATAACAATAACAGATAGCTCAATAAATAAGAGTCAAGATTCGAGGTAGTAGGAGTTTGCAGGTTTAATACAGCATAAAGGACAGGAACAGGACAACCTGCACGGGCAAGATCTGGGATGGCTAGCCAACAGGGGGGCCCCGACAGCTGTCGGGCAGGAGCTGGAATGAGCGCGCTGGCTTTTAATAACAATACACAAGTATATATACTAAAACAATTGCATTACAGTACATACAGTAGGTGTGACAGTGGGTGGGGCCTGTAACAGTCGCGAAAGATAAGGGTGAAAGTAGGTGTAACAAGAGGCGTGAACATAGACATGTGATGTAAACGTAACGGAATATGTCATAAATGGGGCGGAAACATGGAGGGGGCTACCTAAGGAGCCGGGACCTCTAACCTAGTGGTGCGCGCAAACTGGCAATGACGTGTTACTAGGAGAAGCTGGGGGCTATGACTTCTGCGCTAGAAGGAGAGACTGAAGTCTGGAGAGTCAGAGCGACATGTACCTAAACACTATCTAGTATCTGATGTTTAGAGAACATGTTGATAGAATCCAAAAGTTATCAGGGCAAAGGCTAACAGACACTAAGACTGGTGCATGCATTATTCTACATGTAGTGCGTGTTGAGGAATATTAAATGACCATTAATACGGTATTTCTCTTACATGGAGACGTAAAGGCTAGACGATGACTGAAACTATTGATGCGATTCAGTAGCTTAGGAATGCAGAGAAGGAGGGCTGGACTGATAACTGGAATCATAACATACTCTTGGCAGACTGGCAGGCAGAGTCAGGCCGAGCCGGGCACTGTGAGGCAGGAAGTAAGTGAAGGGTCAGGGATACAGGTGGGGGCTGTATCGCTCCTCAGCGAGGGTTCAGGAGACAGGAGCTGAATCTGAGTCCGGGCCCTTTTGAGGCCTAGAAACGGGGACTTTACAATAAAAATAACGTGCACACTGAGAAACGTGGCAACGTAGCTTTACATAGGCCTAATACTCGTAGCTTTCACGAGAACTGGAAACTGGCATACTAGAGATGGACACAACTGTAATTGCGTCTTTAATCGATCATGGGGAATACATATGCATATTAATCATGCACATACAACATAGGATGGGGAACACGTAGGGACACAGAACATGGCAAAATTTACTTTTCCACATTAGTATCACAATTTCTTCAGAATTTTCATTCAATGCCTCATTCGCAGTTGAATTTTCCAGATGTCGACCTTCTTGTCGATCTTCGGGATCTGGATTTCTTTCAGGTTCTTCTTCAGAATCTGAATCAGTTGTAGTGTCACCTTCGTCAGGATTTTCAGGTGTTGGCACACGAATGGTGTGACTAGCATGAATCCACCTTTTCAATCCTTTGCACTTTACTGCATTTGTTGTGACAAGAATCACCTGTCTTGCTTTTTACCACCTGGGTACTAGACAATTTCTTCTCCGGTGTATTTTTGTCCTTACCCAGTCACCTGGTAACAGATCATGAGTTTTTTCTTTGTCTCTTGCAATTATATCAGTTCCCACCTGATGGAACACAGAAGTCACGACGTCAGAAAGGTTCTTGCAGTATTCCAAAATGACACTATCATTTATACTCATTAGCTTTCCAACTGGTACAAATGCTTGTCTCATGACTCTACCCATGACAATATCATGGGTGCTTAGACCTGTCTTTTTATCAGGAGGACTTCTTAAAGACATCGAAACAAGTGGAAGTGCATCTGTCCACTTATCTCCTGTAGCTAAACACATCATTGCTCTCCTATTCTTGATTGTACCATTTACTTGCTCAACAACACCTGATGCTTCTGGTCTGTAGGCACAGTGTAACTTTTGTTTTATATTCAATGCTTCACAAATCATTTGTAATAGTCTGTTTTCAAAATGTGTGCCTCGATCAGTTTCAACAGTCACTGGATAACCGTACCATGGAAAAGTAATTTCGCAACTGTAACCGAATCATTGTGACGTGTCGGGAACGCTTCCACCCATCTTGAAAATAAACAGATTATCACAAGTACATGTCTTAGTTTATTGTGTGGTGGCACATCAATAAAATCCATTTGTAGTCTTGTGAAAGGACCACCCTCCCGTCCTATGGTTCCCATGCTTACAACTGTTTTTCTGTTTGGGTTCATTTGTTGACAGACTAAGCATCTCTGACAAAATGATTCTGCAATTATTCTGAACTTTGGGTTGAACCATGTCTGCCTAAACAACCTGATCATGGAATCTCTTCCAATATGTCCTGGACCATGATACATTCTAGCCATGTCAGCAATCATACTATTTGGCATTACTGGTCTGTCGTCTTTGTAAACCCAAATTTCATCTTCCTCTCGCTGTCTACAACCTGCTCTTAACCATGAGTTTTTCTCCTCATCATCTGCCTCATCTTGTAAATCTTTAACTCATTGCCATGTCTCAACTACAGATGTTAGCATGAGTGAATTCAAAACATGTTCATTGTCTTTTTCCCGATTGATTGAATAATTGTTTATTGCACAATGTTTGGCAATTTCATCTGCATAAGCATTTCCTTTGGTTATATAATCATTGCCCTTTTTATGAGCCACACATTTCACAACAGCAATTGTCTTTGGTAACTGAATGCCATCGATCAATCTTTTGATCAATTTTGCATTTCTTGCTGGTGATCCCGCAGAAGTTAAATAACCTCTTTGAGACCAGAGCTGACCATAGTCATGGACTACGCCATACCCATACTGACTATCAGTCACTATGGTAATTCTCAATCCCATTGCTCTTTCACACGCACGAATCAAAGCAATCAATTCTGCTACTTGAGCTGAACGAATTCCTTCAAGACAAGAAGCCTCAACTACATCTGCAACTGTGCAGACAGCATATGCTGCTCTCAAAATACCTTCATCTGTTCTTAAACATGATCCGTCAACGAAGTAAATAAAATACGACTCTGGCAATGGAACATCTTTAATGTCCTGCCTGGGTTTAGTACAATATTCTAAAACATCCAAGCATTCGTGATCAATGTCATTTTCATTTCTGATCTCTGTTACAATACCATCAGGTAACAATGTGGAAGGATTTAAATTCACACACCTCGCTATTGAAACGTTATCTGATCCCAGAATAGTTTTTTCATATTTCGTTGATCTGTTACTTGTCAGATGCTGTGTTTTACTTCTGGTAAGAAGAATTTCAACAGAATGGGGTACATAAACTTTTACATGAAATCCCATTATGATTCCTTCACTCTGTTCAAGGCTTACACTTGTTGCAGCCACTGCTTTTAAGCAGCCAGGTAATGCTTTTGCAACAGGATCAAGAACAACTGAGAAATAGGCAATTGGCTTTCTCAGTTTTCCGTGTCTCTGAATTAGAACTGACAATGCACAACCCTCTCTTTCACTGCAATACAGCTCAAATTCCTTCTCATAGTCTGGCATACCCAGAGCTGGAGCTTCACACAGACTTCTTTTTAACTTTTCAAAAGCCTCTAACTCAATTTGTGTTAGAATAATCGGGTCTTTTATGTCTGCTTTTGTCAGTCTCTGAAGTGGTTTTGCAATTACTGAAAATCCACTAATCCATTGGCGACAGTAACCAACCATTCCCAAAAACATTCTGACCTGTCTCTGAGTTTTTGGAGATTGCATTCCCTGAATCATTTTAATTCTTTCAATTGTCACTTGCCTGATTCCCTTTGCAATTCTATGACCAAGGTATTTCACTTCTTGTCTGCAAAACTGTAATTTTGCAGGGGACACTTTATGTCCCTCATCTGCCAGATGATTCAAAGAGTAATGGTATCTGTTACACAATTATCTCGTGTTTTTGCTGCTACTAGCAGGTCATCAATGTATTGGACCAATGTTGACTTTCCAGGTAAATTCAGATTTTCCAAGCATTTCTTTAACAACTGATTAAAGATAGATGGACTCTCTGTATGCCCTTGAGGGATACGACACCATGCTAGGATGCGATCCTGGAACCTGAACGCAAAAATTTCTTGGCTATCTGGATGCAATGGAACTGTAAAGAACGCATTGCAGAGGTCAATGACTGTATACCATTCTGCATCATGCAGAATCTGATAAAGAATTACCGCAGGGTTTGGAACAACTGGGCAACATGGAACAACTATCTGATTAACCTTTCCAGGTCTTGAACAATCCTGAAAGTTCCATTTGGATTTTTGATACCCATAATCGGTGAACTACATGGACTACTTTCTATTTCTTTTAGAACACCCTGTTTTATGAATTTGTCAATTACAGGTATAACACCTTCAATAGTTTCTGCTTTCATTTTATACTGAGGAATGTTTGGAAAATCTACTCCTTGTTTCACTGTAATTTTGACTGGATCAACATTTTTCATCAAACCCATTTCACTTCCTGTCAAATCCCAAATTTTAGCATTGACTGTTTCTTTTAATTCTTCTGGAAGATTATCTTTATCAAATGCAGGAAATAATTTACTTTCCTCTGCTTCAACCATTAACATAGTTAACTTGTAAAGCCCATCTTCCTCTAGAGTTTGGAGCTCTATTCCATCCGGTGAGCAATATATTTTACAGTTCATCTTGCACAAAATATCCCTCCCTAACAGATTTACAGGACTGCTGTTACAAACAACAAACCTATTTTTATCTTTAAATTTACCAATTTCAATATTTACAGGTTCTGTTAAATCTGTTTTAATTTGTTGATTAGCTACTCCAACTACTTGGATGGTGTCCCCAGAGAGAGGCAGGTTTTCTATTTCCACTGATCTAACAGTAGAACGGGTAGCACCTGTGTCCACAAGAAAAGTGATTTCTACATCATTCACTTTACCATTAACAAATGGACCCGATTGGTCTACCTCAAGAGTGGCTCCAAGCACACACTCTTCCTCCTCTCTCAGGCACCGTCATAAGTAATCCTCAGAATCACTCCCTCCATTTTCATTCAACAAGTATTGTTGAGAAACATTTTGCACATTCACTCTTTGCGATCTGTTTACCTGATCACCTCCACAGAATCCCGTCTCTGAATTGTATCTCTGTACATTCACACAATTTGGAAGTGGCGGTTGTGGAATCTGACTCTGGTGATTCACTACCTGTCGCTGTAGCTGTTGCTGTAGCTGTTGCTGCAGATTTATCTCATTCTGCATCGGTGGATTTAATGATGCATTTTTTAAATTTCTGGGTGGATTTTTACATTCGCGCTTCCAGTGTCCAATTTCGCTGCAATTAAAACATGGGAGTTTCTGTTTAAGTTCTTCAATGTTCACATTACATTTTGGTTTATTATAATTATCTTTAAATTTACCTTGATTCTGATTAACATTTTTATTCTCTGAACTCGCAATTTGTTGTTCAGCAACTTTTACTTGTGCCCACATGGCTTTTTCTTTTAGCTTCTTCTGCCTCGCATCCATCTCATCACTACAATATTTCGCTTTTCTCAAAATATCATCAACTGAGAGTGACTGCCAACCAACTATTCCATTTCTAATCATTTCACCAATTTCAGGTCTTAAACCATAAACAAACCTGTATATGAAGTGGCTTATGTCCTTTTCACTTAATTTTTCATAGCCACTGTACTATTTAAAAACCAACAGTAACCTTTCATAAAATGAATGTACTGATTCTTTTGGCTCTTGATTTGTTCTGTCTATTTTAACCCAATCAACTTCTTTTGGGGGAATCTTGTTTTTCAACCAGTAAATCACTTTATCATACAGATCCATACCGTCTGATGATGGAGCACCTGTTACTCTATCTCGTTCAGGTTCTACTTTAGGCCAACTTACAGAAATTTTACATTCTGTCCAAAGATCTGACAAACAACAATATCAAAGAATCCATCAAGATCAATCCACAGAACTTTTGAAACTTTGATGAATCTATCCACCTGACGATACCATTCTACAGGCTTTTCTCTCAGCCGAGGGAAATCATTAGTGAACAACAAGATATCCTGTCTTGTCCAAGGAACATGTACATACCCACCTCCTGCTATTTCTCTCATTGGAAACTGATTTGCCAGTTCACCTCTTTCTCTCCTTTCTTCCTCTCTTTTCTTTGTCCATTTTACTCTCCATTTACTTAAATCTCCTAATCTTTTTAAATACACAATTAAATCTTTTATATGCAATATTCTTCCATTTGAATTCATGTTTTCAATATCCCTTTCAGTAAATTCTATTCTGTAATGCTTACCCAAATTCTTCTGTCTGCTCAAATCAACCTCCAATTCAATAGCCAATTCTTCTAACTGTTCATATTTATTTTTAGTTTTCCATTGAATGCTTTTACAAATAAACAATTCTTCATCTTGATAATGCTTTAAATTGTCAGGTCCAATTGTGCCAATAATTAATTCCTCTAAATCTGCTTTCAATTTTGCAACATCAAGTAATTTAGTTTCTGGAGTCTTTGGGGTATGCGTTAAATCTATTTTATTTATGCTCTTTTCAGGTGACTCAGCATCAGATTCTGCACCAGTTGGTGTTTTACATAACGGACTTTGATTATAAGTTAAATCAGGCATTATCATTGTTTTTTCTCGGTGAATTTCTGACAAATCTGAGTAAAATATTTCAGCCACTTTCTGAATTTCTGAATTTAATGGAATAGTTAAAGCCGAATGTCTAATTTCTCTTTGATCAAATACTGGTTGAACAGGACCAATCGTTACAGAAACTGTTACCGCTTCCATGCTTTTAGTTAACTGCTGTATTAATTCTTCTTTTGCTCGTAAATATTCTGAAGTATTTGGCATTTCCCCAAAACCTTCTGGACTTATTACCTTTCTTGGGATTTCATTTCTGCGAACTGGAGTTTCAGCATAATTTCTATTTTCACCAGATATGCTAGAATTAGTTCTGGTTTCTACTCTTTCAGGAGTATTTGCATTATTCGGGTATAATCTGGGTGATGCTTCATTAATAATTTCTCTTGGAGGTGCACTTGGAATGGTTCCTGAAGGAACCATCGGGGAAGAACATGTACAGGCTGGTTTATAAGGAGTCTTTTTCTGATTTGAAACATAAATCTCTTCTAAAACTGGATCTTCCAAATCACTTTCTTCAACATTATTATTTTTCTTTTGGGTATTCTTTTGACCTTGTACTTCAGTAACCATCTCTCTAACTGGGTATAAACCATCACACATGTCCGCTTGTCTCCAACGACGCATTCTATCTTCATGAGTTTCCCCATTAATATCTAATTTTGGACCTCTTATTATACCACTGTTTTCTCGTGCAAGTTCAAACATCTCATCCTCCCATTCAACTAAAGCTTCAAATTGAGTAGGTCTAGGCTTTGGCACAAGAGCCATCATTTTTTTCTCAAATTTTTCAAAACCTTCATATTAAATGATCCATCTTCCGGCCATGCTAATACACCATCATCTTTGGTATAATCCATCCAATTATCAAACCAAAGGCAAGTATGATAACCATATTCACCTTCCACATAGGCTGCAGGTGTTTTGTACTTATGAAGTAATTTTCCACCTCGCGTTTCAATTTTCTTGTCAGGTTTTAATATATTTTTCAATTTCTGAAACCATGAAAGCTTCTTTTCCTCTTTCTTGTAGTAATAACTCATGTTTTTAGTCAAATCCGCTTATTTCTAAATGATCGTAAATATTTCTTTGTTGTTCCGCAAACCTAACCAATCTGTGCGCAAAACTCACAACAAACCAATCAGGTTAAGCTACGTCACCACCTTGCTCAACCAATAGAAACACTGCTTTCAGGTTAAACCAATCAGTTGTCAGCTCGTCTTTGTCACTTGAGCCAATCAGTGCGCTTGCTGTGACGTATGTTAGCCAATCACAGCGCGAACCCTTGTGACGTACACTGCCGCTGCAGCTTCTCGTCTCTCACTCCTAGAGCTCACCCCTCCTTTACAAAATATTTTCACAGCGCCATTTTAAACAAAACTTTTCAATGAATTTCAATTAGTAACTCCAGAAAAGCAAGCCATTTGTCTGTTTCACTCAAATAAAGTGATAGCTTTTACTGTCATACGAGTATTATTTGCGAGAATTAGACGACGCTATTCTCACAGAATATTCATTTGTTGATAAAGTAAGACTACTCTACCCTTCTGACAGGTAATAACGAACTCGATTCTCTCTGAATGCACTTAAAGTGACAATTCAAAGTTTCACTTGATCGAATATTACAAAATCATTTACGCACATTCAAACAGAAAATATCCCTGACCATACATACATGAAATCCTGCCAGGACTTTAACCAACCATAAGAATTTCATCCTTTCGTACCGGCTCCGACATGGTATCGATTGTGGTATCAGCCATAATTAGTCCATGCTCCCACATTTACTTCGTCAAGGCGAGCCACCTGCAAATCTCCCTACTCACGACCTCACAGTGATCCCGTTGTTACCAGGGTATCCGCCGTGACCGATTGAAGTAGTGTAGCCGGCTGGGAATTGTGCCGTGCTTCAGCTTTCCAGTGTGACGCACCATACGTGCGGCGCTGGGAGGTTCAGAAAACCCCTTCCAGGCAGCTTTTGTTTACGAGAGCAGCAAAGTGCTGCTCCTAGGGCTGGATTCTACAGAAGAAGCGTCAGGAACATTTCTCCCAGAGACACTTGTGGGCAGGGCCGGACTGCCCATAATGGGCACCGGGCGTTTCCCCGGTGGGCCGCTAGGGTGGGGGGGCGATTTTGGGCCCCTGGGGTCCGTTTCTGTTACAGGGCCATTTTTGCAGCATAGCTGCAAAATCTGCCCCCTGTAACAAAAATGGCCGAACACGGCCCTGGCAACCAGCTCGGCAGCTCCCAGGGGGGCCAGCCGAGCTCTTTGCCAGGGCCAGTTTTGGTTCCCAGTCCAGCCCTGCTTGTGGGTAACCTACAACCTGAGCTAAGAGTTCAGTAGCCAGGTTTATCTTCTTTGAGGGGGCTATTTTGAAAGAAACTTAGCACATGGTGTCATCTTGACAGAAATAAGTGATATACAATTTTTTTTGTGCAAAATTGAAATTCTTTGTAATGGATAAGTATATAAGCACATGGCTCAGAAAGACTTTAAATCTAAACTCTGAGCTAAAAGTCCTTAAATGATCTTATGAAAAAGCAATCTTATGACTAAGCATCTAACTGCTGTACACTGGCAGAGTTTCCCCTGGGTGTATGGTTTACTGTAGGTAGTTATCACTATGAAAAGATACAGTGACTCATATGAATCCTATTCCTATTCTGTGACTGAATCAGGATACTGACAAGTGAGTTATATCAAGATTGTATGCCAAGGGATATTGTCATTCAATCCATGCCCGTGGTCGACAAACGATAACTCCAGAATTGTTACTTTTCATATGAGAGATCCTGCAAGTTGATAAGACTCCCTTCAAGTTGTTCAATGACCACCCATCTCATGCCATGCGGTGTATGACCTTCCTTCAGGAAGTGGGTTGTCATCCTTGTTGTACTTCTTTTTTGTTTAAATCTTTGTTATTGAAATTTTTCTTGTTTTGATCATACAAAGTGAACAATGCATAGACACCATGTATAATTACTTCCAAGCGATGCAAAACAGAGTACAGATCCATGTAATACCAGATCGTTTATCAAGCAGGATACAGAAAGAAGGCTCGTGACAATGCCTGTACAGAGGGTATGGCAATGCCAAGAAGTCTTACAACAGAACAGTCTTCAGATGTTCCAGACATGGTGTATTGTAGGCCAGAACTGTGGACCTAGGGTACAGCAAAATGAGGACAACTTAATCAAAAGAGGGGTAAGAGAGTGGCTTGAGACCCTACCGCATCTATTATAAAAGAGGGGACCAGCCTTGACAGGGCTTAGTCTCAGTGGATCTATGAAGCAGGGCCATATATTCATGAAAGTCGGTACCATTCCACACATGTGCCCAGAAAGTGTGAGCGGTGAGTGTCAGACCTGGTAGCCGTCATCCTTGTTGTGCTTCTTTTGCAGCGTACATTACTCCAGTGTTCGCAGGTGCGTTTCTTAATTTTCCTACTGGTCAAGCTCAAATAGCAAAGCCCGCATGGTCAAATGATCAGATATCACGTTGGTTGAATTACAGTTCGTGTGTTTCTTCATTGTCCAAACTTTTGCGGGTTCCAGATCAAGTGTTTTGGTAGTAGTGGTAAGGTGGCATACACTGCAGTTGCTGCATGTGTAATTGCCCACGACCTCTGGTAATCCCCAGTTGCTGCGTTTCATCTCACGTTTTGATCAAGGATGGGTAGAAACCAGGCTGTCTTTCAAGCGTTTTGCTTTCTTGAATGAAAAGAGGGGCATCTCGTAGTTCAGTTGACCTATTTTGAGGATTTGCCAATGTTGATTGATCACTTTTGTCACTTGATTGGAGATAGTGTTGAAGGTAGCTACACAGGTCAGGGGTGCAGTTGTGGCAACCATCCTCGCCTGGCTCTCCAATAATACTTCCCTGTTTTGATTTCATGCCCTTCTACGGTTAGATCATATTGTCTTCTCAGGATATTCCCGTAGTTTTTCAGTAAGGGACTTCGCTTGTAGGTTGAAATCAGAGGTCTTACTGCAGTTTCGTCTTAATTTTAAATACTGGTCATAAGGTAAACTTTCTCTCAAGACTCTCAGATGGAAACACTCGAATTTTAGTAATGTGTTCCTGTCCGTTAGCTTTTGGTAAGTTCTAGTTTGCAGACCCCCATCTTCTGCAAAGATAATAACATCCAAGAAAGATAAAGAAGTTGTGTTCAACGTATGGGTGAACTTCAGGCTTCTGTTGCAGGCACTTATCCGATACGTCGCCTTTCTAGATAATCAGGATGTCGTCTATGTAGCTCTTCCATAATTGTATATTGTCTTTGTAGGGATTGTTGTCATTCAAGATGTTATTTTTCCTGAAGTCAAAGATTTGCGACACTGCTACACTGGAGTAAAGAGGGTGGTTATGGACAGAGTATTCTGAATTAATGCAGAACACTCCTACCCAGTCAAGAGATCAGGGCTTGATCCATCACCGTTTTTTAGCTCACTGCACCATCCCAGTTCAGAACCTGGCTATATGCAAATTAGTCTGTCCCTTGCCCAGTGCATCATGGGAACAGGGCAGACCAAACTACCAAGCCAATTCTTTCACTGGAAAGGAAACAAGCTTCCGGGGACCGGTTTCTGGCATTACAGCCGTCTTCGGCCCGGCTTGCTTGAGTCCTGATGGTGCAGTGAGCAAGGGACTCGCATCCGAGTATACCCTACCACGCTTATGGTGGCCAAAACGATACAGTAAAGAGGGTGGTGATGGACAGAGTATTCCGAATTAATGCAGAACACTCCTACCCAGTCAAGAGATCAGGGCTTGATCCATCACCGTTTTTTAGCTCACTGCACCATCCCAGTTCAGAACCTGGCTATATGCAAATTAGTCTGTCCCTGGCCCAGTGCATCATGGGAACAGGGCAGACCAAACTACCAAGCCAATTCTTTCACTGGAAAGGAAACAAGGTTCCGGGGACCGGTTTCTGGCATTACAGCCGTCTTCGGCCCGGCTTGCTTGAATCCTGATGGTGCAGTGAGCAAGGGACTCGCATCCGAGTATACCCTACCACGCTTATGGTGGCCAAAACGATACAGTAAAGAGGGTGGTGATGGACAGAGTATTCCAAATTATTGCAGAACACTCCTACCCAGTCAAGAGATCAGGGCTTGATCCATCACCGTTTTTTAGCTAACTGCACCATCCCAGTTCAGAACCTGACTATATGCAAATTAGTCTGTCCCTGGCCCAGTGCATCATGGGAACAGGGCAGACCAAACTACCAAGCCAATTCTTTCACTGGAAAGGAAACAAGCTTCCGGGGACCGGTTTCAGGCATTACAGCCGTCTTCGGCCCGGCTTGCTTGAATCCTGATGGTGCAGTGAGCAAGGGACTCGCATCCGAGTATACCCTACCACGCTTATGGTGGCCAAAACGATACAGTAAAGAGGGTGGTGATGGACAGAGTATTCCGAATTAATGCAGAACACTCCTACCCAGTCAAGAGATCAGGGCTTAATCCATCACCGTTTTTTAGCTCACTGCACCATCCCAGTTCAGAACCTGGCTATATGCAAATTAGTCTGTCCCTGGCCCAGTGCATCATGGGAACAGGGCAGACCAAACTACCAAGCCAATTCTTTCACTGGAAAGGAAACAAGCTTCCGGGGACTGGTTTCTGGCATTACAGCCGTCTTCGGCCCGGCTTGCTTGAATCCTGATGGTGCAGTGAGCAAGGGACTCGCATCCGAGTATACCCTACCACGCTTATGGTGGCCAAAACGATACAGTAAAGAGGGTGGTGATGGACAGAGTATTCCGAATTAATGCAGAACACTCCTACCCAGTCAAGAGATCAGGGCTTGATCCATCACCGTTTTTTAGCTCACTGCGCCATCCCAGTTCAGAACCTGGCTATATGAAAATTAGTCTGTCCCTGGCCCAGTGCATCATGGGAACAGGGCAGACCAAACTACCAAGCCAATTCTTTCACTGGAAAGGAAACAAGCTTCCGGGGACCGGTTTCTGGCATTACAGCCGTCTTCGGCCCGGCTTGCTTGAATCCTGATGGTGCAGTGAGCAAGGGACTCGCATCCGAGTATACCCTACCACGCTTATGGTGGCCAAAACGATACAGTAAAGAGGGTGGTGATGGACAGAGTATTCCGAATTAATACAGAACACTCCTGCCCAGTCAAGAGATCAGGGCTTGATCCATCACCACCCCCTTTTTGAAATTATTTTGGCCACCATGAGTGTGGAAGGGTATGTTCAGACATGAGTCCCTTGCTCACTGCACCATCAGGATTCAAGCAAGCCGGGCCGAAGACAGCTGTAATGCCAAAAACCGGTCCCCGGAAGCTTGTTTCCTTTCCAGTGAAGAATTTGCTTGGCAGTTTGGTCTGCCCTGTTCCCATGATGCACTGGGCCAGGGACAGACTAATTTGCATATAGCCAGGTTCTGAACTGGGATGGTGCAGTGAGCTAAAAAACGGTGATGGATCAAGCCCTGATCTGTTGACTGGGTAGGAGTGTTCTGATTAACTCAGATACTCTGTCCATCACCACCCCCTTTTTGAAATTATTTTGGCCACCATGAGTGTGGAAGGGTATGCTCAGACATGAGTCCCTTGCTCACTGCACCATCAGGATTCAAGCAAGCCGGGCCGAAGACGGCTGTAATGCCAGAAACCGGTCCCCGGAAGCTTGTTTCCTTTCCAGTGAAGAATTGGCTTGGTAGTTTGGTCTACCCTGTTCCCATGATGCACTGGGCCAGGGACAGACTAATTTGCATATAGCCAGGTTCTGAACTGGGATGGTGCAGTGAGATAAAAAACGGTGATGGATCAAGCCCTGATCTGTTGACTGGGTAGGAGTGTTCTGATTAACTCAGATACTCTGTCCATCACCACCCCTTTTTGAAATTATTTTGGCCACTATGAGTGTGGAAGGGTATGCTCAGACATGAGTCCCTTGCTCACTGCACCATCAGGATTCAAGCAAGCCGGGCCGAAGACGGCTGTAATGCCAGAAACCGGTCCCCGGAAGCTTGTTTCCTTTCCAGTGAAGAATTGGCTTGGTAGTTTGGTCTGCCCTGTTCCCATGATGCACTGGGCCAGGGACAGACTAATTTGCATATAGCCAGGTTCTGAACTGGGATGGTGCAGTGAGCTAAAAAACGGTGATGGATCAAGCCCTGATCTGTTGACTGGGTAGGAGTGTTTTGATTAACTCAGATACTCTGTCCATCACCACCCCCTTTTTGAAATTATTTTGGCCACCATGAGTGTGGAAGGGTATGCTCAGACATGAGTCCTTTGCTCACTGCACCATCAGGATTCAAGCAAGCCGGGCCGAAGACGGCTGTAATACCAGAAACCGGTCCCCGGAAGCTTGTTTCCTTTCCAGTGAAGAATTGGCTTGGTAGTTTGGTCTGCCCTGTTCCCATGATGCACTGGGCCAGGGACAGACTCATTTGCATATAGCCAGGTTCTGAACTGGGATGGTGCAGTGAGCTAAAAAATGGTGATGGATCAAGCCCTGATCTGTTGACTGGGTAGGAGTGTTCTGATTAACTCAGATACTCTGTCCATCACCACCCCCTTTTTGAAATTATTTTGGCCACCATGAGTGTGGAAGGGTATGCTGAGACATGAGTCCCTTGCTCACTGCACCATCAGGATTCAAGCAAGCCGGGCCGAAGACGGCTGTAATGCCAGAAACCGGTTCCCGGAAGCTTGTTTCCTTTCCAGTGAAGAATTGGCTTGGTAGTTTGGTCTGCCCTGTTCCCATGATGCACTGGGCCAGGGACAGACTAATTTGCACATAGCCAGGTTCTGAACTGGGATGGTGCAGTGAGCTAAAAAACGGTGATGGATCAAGCCCTGATCTGTTGACTGGGTAGGAGTGTTCTGATTAACTCAGATACTCTGTCCATCACCACCCCCTTTTTGAAATTATTTTGGCCACCATGAGTGTGGAAGGGTATGCTCAGACATGAGTCCCTTGCTCACTGCACCATCAGGATTCAAGCAAGCCGGGCCGAAGACGGCTGTAATGCCAGAAACCGGTCCCCGGAAGCTTGTTTCCTTTCCAGTGAAGAATTGGCTTGGTAGTTTGGTCTGCCCTGTTCCCATGATGCACTGGGCCAGGGACAGACTAATTTGCATATAGCCAGGTTCTGAACTGGGATGGTGCAGTGAGCTAAAAAACGGTGATGGATCAAGCCCTGATCTGTTGACTGGGTAGGAGTGTTCTGATTAACTCAGATACTCTGTCCATCACCACCCCCTTTTTGAAATTATTTTGGCCACCATGAGTGTGGAAGGGTATGCTCAGACATGAGTCCCTTGCTCACTGCACCATCAGGATTCAAGCAAGCCAGGCCGAAGACGGCTGTAATGCCAGAAACCGGTCCCCGGAAGCTTGTTTCCTTTCCAGTGAAGAATTGGCTTGGTAGTTTGGTCTGCCCTGTTCCCATGATGCACTGGGCCAGGGACAGACTAATTTGCATATAGCCAGGTTCTGAACTGGGATGGTGCAGTGAGCTAAAAAACGGTGATGGATCGAGCCCTGATCTGTTGACTGGGTAGGAGTGTTCTGATTAACTCAGATACTCTGTCCATCACCACCCCCTTTTTGAAATTATTTTGGCCACCATGAGTGTGGAAGGGTATGCTCAGACATGAGTCCCTAGCTCACTGCACCATCAGGATTCAAGCAAGCCGGGCTGAAGACGGCTGTAATGCCAGAAACTGGTCCCCGGAAGCTTGTTTCCTTTCCAGTGAAGAATTGGCTTGGTAGTTTGGTCTGCCCTGTTCCCATGATGCACTGGGCCAGGGACAGACTAATTTGCATATAGCCAGGTTCTGAACTGGGATGGTGCAGTGAGCTAAAAAACGGTGATGGATCAAGCCCTGATCTGTTGACTGGGTAGGAGTGTTCTGATTAACTCAGATACTCTGTCCATCACCACCCCCTTTTTGAAATTATTTTGGCCACCATGAGTGTGGAAGGGTATGCTCAGACATGAGTCCCTTGCTCACTGCACCATCAGGATTCAAGCAAGCCGGGCCGAAGACGGCTGTAATGCCAGAAACCGGTCCCCGGAAGCTTGTTTCCTTTCCAGTGAAGAATTGGCTTGGTAGTTTGGTCTGCCCTGTTCCCATGATGCACTGGGCCAGGGACAGACTAATTTGAATATAGCCAGGTTCTGAACTGGGATGGTGCAGTGAGCTAAAAAACGGTGATGGATCAAGCCCTGATCTGTTGACTGGGTAGGAGTGTTCTGATTAACTCAGATACTCTGTCCATCACCACCCCCTTTTTGAAATTATTTTGGCCACCATGAGTGTGGAAGGGTATGCTCAGACATGAGTCCCTTGCTCACTGCACCATCAGGATTCAAGCAAGCCGGGCCGAAGACGGCTGTAATGCCAGAAACCGGTCCCCGGAAGCTTGTTTCCTTTCCAGTGAAGAATTGGCTTGGTAGTTTGGTCTGCCCTGTTCCCATGATGCACTGGGCCAGGGACAGACTAATTTGCATATAGCCAGGTTCTGAACTGGGATGGTGCAGTGAGCTAAAAAACGGTGATGGATCAAGCCCTGATCTGTTGACTGGGTAGGAGTGTTCTGATTAACTCAGATACTCTGTCCATCACCACCCCCTTTTTGAAATTATTTTGGCCACCATGAGTGTGGAAGGGTATGCTCAGACATGAGTCCCTTTCTCACTGCACCATCAGGATTCAAGCAAGCCGGGCCGAAGACGGCTGTAATGCCAGAAACCGGTCCCCGGAAGCTTGTTTCCTTTCCAGTGAAGAATTGGCTTGGTAGTTTGGTCTGCCCTGTTCCCATGATGCACTGGGCCAGGGACAGACTAATTTGCATATAGCCAGGTTCTGAACTGGGATGGTGCAGTGAGCTAAAAAACGGTGATGGATCAAGCCCTGATCTGTTGACTGGGTAGGAGTGTTCTGATTAACTCAGATACTCTGTCCATCACCACCCCCTTTTTGAAATTATTTTGGCCACCATGAGTGTGGAAGGGTATGCTCAGACATGAGTCCCTTGCTCACTGCACCATCAGGATTCAAGCAAGCCGGGCCGAAGACGGCTGTAATGCCAGAAACCGGTCCCCGGAAGCTTGTTTCCTTTCCAGTGAAGAATTGGCTTGGTAGTTTGGTCTACCCTGTTCCCATGATGCACTGGGCCAGGGACAGACTAATTTGCATATAGCCAGGTTCTGAACTGGGATGGTGCAGTGAGATAAAAAAACGGTGATGGATCAAGCCCTGATCTGTTGACTGGGTAGGAGTGTTCTGATTAACTCAGATACTCTGTCCATCACCACCCCTTTTTGAAATTATTTTGGCCACCATGAGTGTGGAAGGGTATGCTCAGACATGAGTCCCTTGCTCACTGCACCATCAGGATTCAAGCAAGCCGGGCCGAAGACGGCTGTAATGCCAGAAACCGGTCCCCAGAAGCTTGTTTCCTTTCCAGTGAAGAATTGGCTTGGTAGTTTGGTCTGCCCTGTTCCCATGATGCACTGGGCCAGGGACAGACTAATTTGCATATAGCCAGGTTCTGAACTGGGATGGTGCAGTGAGCTAAAAAACGGTGATGGATCAAGCCCTGATCTGTTGACTGGGTAGGAGTGTTCTGATTAACTCAGATACTCTGTCCATCACCACCCCCTTTTTGAAATTATTTTGGCCACCATGAGTGTGGAAGGGTATGCTCAGACATGAGTCCTTTGCTCACTGCACCATCAGGATTCAAGCAAGCCGGGCCGAAGACGGCTGTAATACCAGAAACCGGTCCCCGGAAGCTTGTTTCCTTTCCAGTGAAGAATTGGCTTGGTAGTTTGGTCTGCCCTGTTCCCATGATGCACTGGGCCAGGGACAGACTCATTTGCATATAGCCAGGTTCTGAACTGGGATGGTGCAGTGAGCTAAAAAATGGTGATGGATCAAGCCCTGATCTGTTGACTGGGTAGGAGTGTTCTGATTAACTCAGATACTCTGTCCATCACCACCCCCTTTTTGAAATTATTTTGGCCACCATGAGTGTGGAAGGGTATGCTCAGACATGAGTCCCTTGCTCACTGCACCATCAGGATTCAAGCAAGCCGGGCCGAAGACGGCTGTAATGCCAGAAACCGGTTCCCGGAAGCTTGTTTCCTTTCCAGTGAAGAATTGGCTTGGTAGTTTGGTCTGCCCTGTTCCCATGATGCACTGGGCCAGGGACAGACTAATTTGCACATAGCCAGGTTCTGAACTGGGATGGTGCAGTGAGCTAAAAAACGGTGATGGATCAAGCCCTGATCTGTTGACTGGGTAGGAGTGTTCTGATTAACTCAGATACTCTGTCCATCACCACCCCCTTTTTGAAATTATTTTGGCCACCATGAGTGTGGAAGGGTATGCTCAGACATGAGTCCCTTGCTCACTGCACCATCAGGATTCAAGCAAGCCGGGCCGAAGACGGCTGTAATGCCAGAAACCGGTCCCCGGAAGCTTGTTTCCTTTCCAGTGAAGAATTGGCTTGGTAGTTTGGTCTGCCCTGTTCCCATGATGCACTGGGCCAGGGACAGACTAATTTGCATATAGCCAGGTTCTGAACTGGGATGGTGCAGTGAGCTAAAAAACGGTGATGGATCAAGCCCTGATCTGTTGACTGGGTAGGAGTGTTCTGATTAACTCAGATACTCTGTCCATCACCACCCCCTTTTTGAAATTATTTTGGCCACCATGAGTGTGGAAGGGTATGCTCAGACATGAGTCCCTTGCTCACTGCACCATCAGGATTCAAGCAAGCCAGGCCGAAGACGGCTGTAATGCCAGAAACCGGTCCCCAGAAGCTTGTTTCCTTTCCAGTGAAGAATTGGCTTGGTAGTTTGGTCTGCCCTGTTCCCATGATGCACTGGGCCAGGGACAGACTAATTTGCATATAGCCAGGTTCTGAACTGGGATGGTGCAGTGAGCTAAAAAACGGTGATGGATCGAGCCCTGATCTGTTGACTGGGTAGGAGTGTTCTGATTAACTCAGATACTCTGTCCATCACCACCCCCTTTTTGAAATTATTTTGGCCACCATGAGTGTGGAAGGGTATGCTCAGACATGAGTCCCTTGCTCACTGCACCATCAGGATTCAAGCAAGCCGGGCCGAAGACGGCTGTAATGCCAGAAACTGGTCCCCGGAAGCTTGTTTCCTTTCCAGTGAAGAATTGGCTTGGTAGTTTGGTCTGCCCTGTTCCCATGATGCACTGGGCCAGGGACAGACTAATTTGCATATAGCCAGGTTCTGAACTGGGATGGTGCAGTGAGCTAAAAAACGGTGATGGATCAAGCCCTGATCTGTTGACTGGGTAGGAGTGTTCTGATTATCTCAGATACTCTGTCCATCACCACCCCCTTTTTGAAATTATTTTGGCCACCATGAGTGTGGAAGGGTATGCTCAGACATGAGTCCCTTGCTCACTGCACCATCAGGATTCAAGCAAGCCGGGCCGAAGACGGCTGTAATGCCAGAAACCGGTCCCCGGAAGCTTGTTTCCTTTCCAGTGAAGAATTGGCTTGGTAGTTTGGTCTGCCCTGTTCCCATGATGCACTGGGCCAGGGACAGACTAATTTGCATGTAGCCAGGTTCTGAACTGGGATGGTGCAGTGAGCTAAAAAACGGTGATGGATCAAGCCCTGATCTGTTGACTGGGTAGGAGTGTTCTGATTAACTCAGATACTCTGTCCATCACCACCCCCTTTTTGAAATTATTTTGGCCACCATGAGTGTGGAAGGGTATGCTCAGACATGAGTCCCTTGCTCACTGCACCATCAGGATTCAAGCAAGCCGGGCCGAAGACGGCTGTAATGCCAGAAACCGGTCCCCGGAAGCTTGTTTCCTTTCCAGTGAAGAATTGGCTTGGTAGTTTGGTCTGCCCTGTTCCCATGATGCACTGGGCCAGGGACAGACTAATTTGCATATAGCCAGGTTCTGAACTGGGATGGTGCAGTGAGCTAAAAAACGGTGATGGATCAAGCCCTGATCTGTTGACTGGGTAGGAGTGTTCTGATTAACTCAGATACTCTGTCCATCACCACCCCCTTTTTGAAATTATTTTGGCCACCATGAGTGTGGAAGGGTATGCTCAGACATGAGTCCCTTTCTCACTGCACCATCAGGATTCAAGCAAGCCGGGCTGAAGACGGCTGTAATGCCAGAAACCGGTCCCCGGAAGCTTGTTTCCTTTCCAGTGAAGAATTGGCTTGGTAGTTTGGTCTGCCCTGTTCCCATGATGCACTGGGCCAGGGACAGACTAATTTGCATATAGCCAGGTTCTGAACTGGGATGGTGCAGTGAGCTAAAAAACGGTGATGGATCAAGCCCTGATCTGTTGACTGGGTAGGAGTGTTCTGATTAACTCAGATACTCTGTCCATCACCACCCCCTTTTTGAAATTATTTTGGCCACCATGAGTGTGGAAGGGTATGCTCAGACATGAGTCCCTTGCTCACTGCACCATCAGGATTTAAGCAAGCCGGGCCGAAGACGGCTGTAATGCCAGAAACCGGTCCCCGGAAGCTTGTTTCCTTTCCAGTGAAGAATTGGCTTGGTAGTTTGATCTGCCCTGTTCCCATGATGCACTGGGCCAGGGACAGACTAATTTGCATATAGCCAGGTTCTGAACTGGGATGGTGCAGTGAGCTAAAAAACGGTGATGGATCAAGCCCTGATCTGTTGACTGGGTAGGAGTGTTCTGATTAACTCAGATACTCTGTCCATCACCACCCCCTTTTTGAAACTGCTACACTGGAGGCAAAGATGCTCCCCATAGAAGTCTCAAATGTTTGGAGGTAGATGGAGGCATATTACCGAGGGTGGTGATAGGCAATTATCGCCGGTTTAGCGGCCGTTTTTGGCCGCTAAGCAGCGATAATTCTATCACTCTATTAGCAAGCAGTCACTAACTGATGTTAGCGACTGCTTTTAGGCGATAGCGAGCGGTTTGGGGCCCGCTTTGCATGTCAGCGATATTTATCGCTAATGACATGCAAAGTGGGCGTACCCAACCTGTTAGCGACTGAAAGCAGTCACTAACGTCGCTATCGCCTATTAGCAAGGAAGGCGTAGCGATGGAAATATTCCTGCTATCGCCAAAAACCAACGCCTGCTCAGACCAGTTCTTAGCCATGTTATCCAATGGGAGGTGGATAACCTGGCTAAGAGCATTTCATCGCTAATGCGTGAATATCGCTGTATTCTCAGCGATATTCGCGCATTTCGCCGCTATCGCTGGATATTTTAGCACAATGGAGAAAAACGTTGCTAATAGCATCTTTTCTCCACTAACATATCCAGCGATAGGCAGCGATAAAAAAATCGTCGCTAAGCATATTTAGCGATAATTTTCGCTAGTTGTTGGTAATATGCCCCATGGTTGCTTCAAACTCAAAGATGTTTTATGGACCTTCCAGGGGTGTTGTAATTCTATCACCTTGGCCGAGTGCTACCTTGATGACTGTCATGGCTTCCTCTTTGGGAAGCTTTTATACAAGCTTTCTACATCCAGGCTCACCAGTAGGTGGTCGGAAGGTTTGAACTCCATATCAGTGAGTGGGCTTAGAAGATCCTTAGTGTCCTTCAGGTACGTCGAGGGACCCTGTACGATGGGTTTGAGGAAGAAGTCACAGAAATGTGATAATGGTTTCAGCAGGGGGCCTATACCCGAGAGGATAAGGTGTCCTGGTGTTGGAGTTATGTTCTTGTGAATCCTGGGGAGTGTGTAAATATACGGTATTTTAGGGTTAGTAGTGTGCAGAAATACTACCTCTTTTTGGAGATCCACCCCCTGCTTTTTGCGCCTTCTATAAGATTTTTTATCTTGTTCTGCAGTTGTATGGAGGGGTCTTGCGGAGGATTTTGCAATTCTTTTGATCCTCTACGAGGCATTTACATTCAGTTCTGTAATCCTCTATGTCCTGGATTATTACTCCACCTCCTTTATCTGCCTGTTTAATGATGATAGTTTTGTCAATTTTTAGTTCCTTCAAGGCTGAGGTCTCTTCCTTACTCATATTATGGTAAGTGTTATTCCTACTGTCCTGTATTCATGCTGTCTCGTTTGATACTGCCTGCTCAAACATAAGGATTTCTATAGGGGTGGTAGAGACGTGAGGACAGAAAGTGGATTTGTTCATCAGACCCATGTTCCCTGGGGTACTGATTTAGTGGAGGGTTCCTTTTTCTCAAAAAAGGCTTTCAGTTTCAGCTTTCGAAATAATTCCGCTAGTTCTCAATGGAGGTCAAACTTGTCAAGGTGCACAGTTGGCACAAACCCTATGGCTTTGTTCAAAATTCCTGTTTACTTTTCTGTAAGTATCTTGGAGGATAAGTTGGTCACAATCCCGGATGTGTACTGGTTGCATGTCCCTTAACTTGCACTTGGTGTTCACCCCTGTTGGGTTCTCTTCCCAATGCAGTTGGCCGCCTCTTCTTCTTCTGCCTCTGCTGCCCCCCAAAAAGGGAACCTCTGACCAGGAGGAAAAAAGGGAGGGGGCCTGGTGGAGGGGGTTGCCCTAGCCCAAAAATTGGGTGGGTTGTGGTGGATGGTAGAAATGCTGTGGTGGCACCATTGGATTCTGTAGGGGAGTGACATTCTGCCAATTCTGTGGCAAGTGTTTAGATCTATTGCTACCTCTTTGCCTTTTCTTAGAGTTATCCCCACTTGAACAACTCCCTGGACCCGATTCACAGAACTAACTTAAGACAAAATCCTAAACTTACTAGTTTTGGTATTCACAGAAGTTAGGATTTTGTCTTAAGTTTGTCTTAAGACAGACTTAAGACAGACTTAAGACAAAATCCTAACTTAAGTCTGTCTTAAGTCTGTCTTAAGACAAACTTAAGAGAAAATCCTAACTTCTGTGAATACCAAAAGTAGTAAGTTTAGGATTTTGTCTTAAGTTAGTTCTGTGAATCGGGCCCCCAGTGTCTGATGAGGTCCAGTAGGATGAGTTAAGATCTGTGGACTTGTGCATTTTTTCAATGGGGGTGTAATCTGCGTTGGAAAAGTGGTATGCTTTAACATACGAAAAACATGTCAGATCTTTTTGAAACATATGTACCTTAGACTGTGTTAAATAGTCCTTATATTCTGTTATCTCATTATTCACCTCATCCTTTTTTTCTTGAAGGTGGTGATGGTTGTTTTAAAGTGATTCTCAGATATTTAGATTTCTATCAGCATTGCCTCGAATAATCTTTTTGCTGTCTTTATTATAAGTATGATCCAGTCCCTTGTGCAATTCCAGGCTTTTTGGGCCCCATCCCTCCTGAAGGAAGCATCCTCCAGGAAAATCCTAGGTGCATTTGTTGCTCTATGCGGCATAAGTATGTATTAGATAGGACTAAGCTCTGTTAATCACTTTTTAAGATAAATTTGCAGGTCACAATTACACTACCCCTGATTTTAAGTTGTACGTGTGCTTGCACCGTACTTGCCCTGTCAGTAGTATGCTCTTCATCAATGAACCATGCCTCTGGCATAGAAAGACATGAGATGTTGGAACGGCATGGTATGAGTCTTGTTGCCCTCCTTTTCATAAACATGTCATTGTAGTATCAAGCACTGTGTGCGAGGAGACCCCTGAACACCCCTGCATGCCTTAGGCATGATTGTTGGTTATGGAATTTACCATAGCACTGTCTGCTATCGTTGTTTGTCTGCGTAATGTTCTCTCATTACATCCACTCCAGATATTATTAAAAAGGATGGTGAAAACCGTAAGTTATGATCCTTTACAAAACTTTCGCTGAATGTCTTAGTGCGGATGCCCACACTACACTAAGCTGGTTCTTACTTCACCCGGTCCTGAAGAAAGCCACTGAGACTAAATAGCAATCATTATTGGCTGAAACATGTCGACCGCATTCTGTGATGTGTGAGACCATCATTCTCTCACCCTTCATCCGCTGCTTTTAATTTACTTACCCAGGGTATCCATTAATAATAATCTCAATTGGCACGGACAACCTTGAGGTAGTTTTAAAACCACTCATAAATTCACAACCACATAATAAAAATCCAGCTACACTGTAATTAGGCGCGCAGCACACCCGGGATGCGCTGGGCATCTTGGGTAGGAACCCAATGATGAAGCATGGCACCAACTAGGTTGGTGGGTGAGGATTCTTTTGAATAACCCAACGGTTCCCTTGGAACATGAGTGAATGACATTTGTGACAATAGGACATAATGATAACTAGCTTGTTCTTGTTTGTTTTCAATTAAGAAAAAAAGTTCCTTTTCTTTTGTAGCATAAAAAAAATAATCCTACAAAAAGTACAATTGCCACAGTACAGTGAAACCAGTGGCGGCCGGCAAGTATGACAATTGGAGAGGCGGTAAAATGGGTGGAGACATAAATAAATACAAAAAATAAATACACCTGAAATAAATAAAAAAACACGTATCTGCTTGTACAGACATGTCCTCCTCTCTTTGGTCCTCTTCTTTTCCGACAAGCCAGAGCCCCAGCTAACCTACTTAACCAATCCTGGTTCTGCTCTCAGCATGAGAGAAGCGCAAGGATTGGAGGAAACGGTGTCTCTCGACGCTCCCGAGGACAGTCATGGCCTGTAGAGGCTCTCAACCCAGCTGTCTGAGATAGATGGGCTGAGAGGTTTATTGTGCGCATGTCAGGCTGGCCATCGCAAGGCAGACAGCCAAACAGACATGCGCACTATAAACAAGTGCACAGGCAGCCCACCAACGCTGCCACTCAACAGGCCCACCCCTTCCTGAGTCAGGATGGGTTGAAGAAAAATAAAATGGTAATGAATTAACTTCATTACCATTTTATTTTTCTTCTCTGGGGCTTTTCTGGGGGTATTTAAGCGGGGCGACGCTCCTCCATGCCAATGGGGGAGCCGCCCCTGAGTGTAACAGCAAGATTTTGCACTGACCCTGGATAAAAAGGCTACAAACATGTTAATGAGCCATGTGCACATCTTGACTGATACATTTGAGGAAGCTTAATGAAAAATGTGCATTATTAACACATGCAAAGAATATTAGTTTATATTTGGTTTCACATGTATATGTTAAATTGAATCTCTTGCCATTGAAACAATTTGTTATGGCTTGTTAACCTCTTCTATGCTCATGACGAGCTCAGCTCGTCATGAGCTACGGCGCTCCGGTGCTCCTGACGAGCTGAGCTCGTCATGACCTGCCCGTTACTTGGAACGCCCGCATGCTGGGCTGATTCCCCTGTAGTGCTGAGCGTTCCATTGGAACGGGTGTGGCCATGACGAGCTGACCTCGTCATGAGCACCGGAGTGCCGTAGCTCATGACGAGCTGACCTCGTCATGAGCATGGGGGCGCTGTGCGCGCCCCCGCCCCTCAGCACAGCGGGGGGAGACAGCCCCGCAGCAAAGGGGTTAAAGCGTACCTTCCTGGCCACCACTACCTAGGCGTCAGTGGTGCCTCAACGCCATCTTGTTCAAAATGAATGTTCACGCTTTTTTATTGTTTCTGCTGCACGCAGTCAAGAAAGATGTGGATTTGCTTATTTTCTCATAGCACTGTTATCGAAGAAGGCTCTCTAGCCTGGACTCACTATTGTAACATTTTACCAAGGTTCTTCTACTAGCAGTATTGCATTCATTCACAGGGATTCACTGTTGTTTATGTAACTAGTATTTTCGGATACCACCGGATAATATTAGATCAGAGCGACCGAATCAATTTTCATACACTGGGTTAGTGCGTAGGTGGTAGGACTGTATGATGGTTTTAAAAACTGAATTCTGATTTCTTGTCAATGTATTTCTTTGCTCACACTACAATCATTCTGCAGTTTTCCTATTGTTCTATGAGAAGATTTTCTATATAAACCCTCAAATGTTTGGGTGAGCCAGATGCTCTTTGGGTTCTAGTAGGGATGCTGTTTGATTTCTTACTGACTTTGCTGCACATTTGGGACTCGCCTTTTATTGATTTTGCCTGTTATTCTGAGTTGTACTGTTACTGCGAGCCTGCATGACAATGATTTATGGTTTTAAGAAAGATCTGCAGCATCGGCATTTTACAATATTTGCATTGCTCTCGTATAGATTTTCTAATAAACCTCCATGGTTATCCTAAATAACACTCTAGAATTCACTTTTCGAGTCAGTCATTTCTGATTTGACTGCATTTGAATTCTGTTTGGACCTTGACTTGGGACACATTGCCTCATGAGATTGAGGTTTAACCCCTTGGGCGTTGCCGCGATTCTGCGCCTGTGCGGCCTTTTTCGAAGTGGGCGGGTTTATGACGGCCCCTAGCCGTCATCAGCACATGAGCCCCGTGATGCATGACGGCTGGGGGGGGGGGGCGTCATCAGCATCGAAGGGGTTAACACCGTCTCCAATCCACACGATAAGTTATTCAGATGTTTTTGAGGTGTAAGATTTTAGGGGTTTACTGAGCCCCAATACACAATGAACTTGTGCTGCACTAATTGTTACTGAAGAGTTGGCACTGATCTGTCGAGGGCTTCTTCGACTCACTGGGCATCCCTTATACAAGTTTGGTTTTGTTAGCATTAAGCTGACAACAACAGTAGCTCATTGTAGCCGGGGTGCGGGATCTCGCCCTAATGAGGGGCGCCCTTTAACAATGTACGACCCCCCCCTCTTGTCTCCACAGCCTCTTCCTACCCCGGGATGGTCACCTGCAGAAAGATACAGCTGTGACGAAGAGGACGAGGTAGGATGGGGCCCCTTTAACTGGACGGCCACCCTCAACGAGGAGGCGGAGTCAGGAGAGCCCGTAAATAGCAGCAGCATAACCAAGCCACAGGTGTGTTATTTCACCGGAGGAGCGGACAGAGTGCAGGAGAGAGGAGAGGCGGGAAGCAGTGTAGCGGAGTGGAGCGTTGGAGAGAGCGGAGACGGAGAGGCGGTGTGGAGCGGAGGACAGCGTTGGCTGAGTGAAGAGTCCATTGCTGAGGAGGAAGAAGATCCCGACCGGCGCGTTTGGGACGCTGCAGCTACGGATCCAGTACCGGCGGAGAAACCCCACAGAGCGGCTACTGAGAGAGAGGAGACCCGACCGACGGGAGCTGGAAAGCCGGGAGGCCAACACCACAAGCCGCCCAGCCGTGCGCCTGGAGGTGTACGGCTAGCAGAGGTACGGGAACGGGTCCTGGGGTGGTGGAGGCAAAAAGGCAGACGACTGACTTAGCAGGGCAATACCTAGTGATAACCTGCCCCTCCGATTAGCGGATCACTGTAACTGCACATTCACCGACCCTGAGGCTAATGCACCGTGTGTCCCCTTCACTGCCCTCACCCCCCTGTCCTCTCAACCCGCTATTCCAGAAAGCCTGAGCACTTACTTTGCCTCTCTTTTGTTTTACCTTCTCGGTGACCGGCGAGGGCGTGCACTACGGAGCCTCCGGAGCCCAGCACCAGCAGGAGGAGGAGTCCCGTCAGAAGGAAGGAGGAGGGAGTACTCCGCAAGAGCAGACAAGAAAGAAGCCGTTCTCCGAGGAAGAGTCATAATAGGAAGAAGTGTACCGATAACTTGTTGTTGCGAATAAATACTACTGCCACAAAAACACGTCTTCTGCCCATTCCTCGTCCCGTGACTACATTGGTGGAGAATGCGGGCAGTCCCTCCGTCTGCATTACTAAGATGGAAGCAGTAGTACAAGCACTGGTACACGGACAGGAACGGCTGGAAAAAATCGCTGAACAGCAGCTGCTCTCCGCCGAAGCAGACCGGGAGTTCCTTAAAGCGGCAGTAGCAGCCCGCACCCTGGACCCTCCGGCCGCTAGTGCCTCGGTGGCCGTGGGAGGGGTACCCCATACTATAGGAGGGGTGTCTCTTCAGAAATACCAACCCGGTGAGGATCCGGATGCCTTCCTCCTCAATTTCGAGAGGGCGGCCAGGGCTTGTGGATGGCCTGTTGCGAAATGGCCTTTTTTCCTGGCTCCACTGTTGGTGGGGGAGGCCCAGGCGGCCTACCAAGTGGCCAACCCGAGGGGAGATACGGCCTACGCAGACATCAAAAAGATAGTACTAGACCATCTGGGGCTGGACAAAGAGGCCTACCGGATAAGGTTCCGAAAAGAGAGGGGTGTGCCTGGGGAAACGCCCAAGACAATGTTTGTTCGCTTAAAGATGGCAGCCGATAAGTGGTTAAAACCTAACGAAAGCACCAAAGAGGAAATCATGGACCGCATTTATCTAGAGCAGTTCCTTGAGGCTCTTCCCTTCTCTACGCAAAGGTGGTTGAAGCAGCATCACGACTTAACCACCAGCCAGGCTGTCGAAATGGCCAATACGTTTGCTAGGGCACCCCAGAGGCCCCAAATGGCAGGAGAGCCGGACAGACAGAAACACCTGTACAAACCAGAAAAAAAACACGTGAAGACCCCAGATCCAGGAAAGCCCCGCATATGGAAGCCAGAGCCTCTGCCACATAGCGGTCCTCAATGTTTCGAATGTGGGACCTGGGGACACATTGCCCGACACTGTCCTCGCCGACGACAGGAAGAGGAGCCCATGGAAGTTGGATATCTCCCCCGGACCGTCTTATACTCGGCAGAGATGGGCCGAGCCTACAGAGTGAGTATGGGTATCAATGGTACCCCTGTAAAAGCCCTTCTCGACTCCGGATGTCGGCAGTCCGTGGTTCAGGCCCACCACGTACACCCCCATCAATTCGTCCCTCGAGAGACCGTGTACATCAGATGTGTGCACGGGGACGTAAGACCCTATCCCGTAGCAGTGCTCCCCCTCGTCCCCCTAAACGGACGTCCGGTAAAAGTCAAGGTGGGTGTCCTGTCGTCATTACCAGAAGACCTAATCATAGGAACCGACAACCCGGCTTTTCTGGACATGTTCAAGCAGAGCCTCACTTACGGAAGTGCTCCCTTACGACCCTCGCAGACTCAGAAGACTGTACCAGCTTTGGCATCGTCAGACCCCTGGGTGCTAGATCAAAGCTTTCAGTTCGCCCAAGCTAACGATGCAACCCTGATGAACGCCTGGGAGAGTGCCCACCAAACGCAGGATCAGCGCCCCCTCAAATATCCCCGCCTGTTCATCAAAAACGATCTGCTATACCGACAGGGGAAAGCAGAAGACCCAGAACAGCTATTGGTGCCTTTAACCTTTCGGGAACAGGTGTTGTTTTATTCACACTCACATTTAGTGGCAGGACATACCGGGGCTGAAAAAAACACACAGAATCTGTTGAAATGCTTTTACTGGCCCGGTATATACAAAGACGCGATGACATATTGCCAAGAATGCGACGTCTGCCAAAAACGGAACATGGCCCGTCCCCCGGCTGTTCCCCTACAACCTCTTCCGATCATAGGAGTCCCTTTTGAGCGAGTAGGGATGGACATCATCGGGCCTCTCCCAAAGACAAAAAAAGGCTTCCAATACGTTTTAGTCGTCGTAGACTACGCTACCAGGTTTCCCGAAGCATTTCCCTTGACAACAACCACCACTAAAAACGTAGCCGACAAGATGTTGGAGTTGTTTTCTCGAGTCGGTTTCCCAAAGGAGATACTAACCGATCAGGGGACCCCCTTTGTGTCACGCCTGATGAGAGAAGTATGTGCCCTGTTACATATACACCAAATTAGAACGCCCGTATACCACCCCCAAACGGACGGCCTGGTGGAGCGGTACAACCGCACGTTAAAAACCACCCTGCGAAAGATGTTGGAGGTGAACGGAGCGGAGTGGGACCAGATCCTCCCTCTGGCATTATACGTCATCAGGGGCCAACGACAGAGCAGCTTAGGCTTGTCCTCTTTTGAGCTGCTCTATGGATGCCAACCCAGGTCCCTGTTGGACATGACCAAGGAAGCATGGGAGAGGGAAACCCACGAAGAAGTGACCCACACCCTGGAGTACGCCCGGAATCTCAGATCCAAACTGGGCAAGTTGCGTGATTTGGCGTTCGCCAATCTGGAAAAAAGCCAAACGAAACAGAAATCGTACTACGACAAAGGAAAAAAATGGAGAAGGCTCGCAGTAGGGGACTGGGCTTTGGTCCTTTTGCCATCCTCCACACAAAAATTCAGAGCCGAATGGAGCGGACCCTACCAAGTGGTAGAAACCATCGGAAACACCAGCTACAAACTGCGGATACGTGCAAGAACCACACAAACATATCACATCAACCTCCTAAAAAAATGGCTCGGAAAACCCCCAGCAGAGGTGAACCTAACGGAAACGGAAAATCCTGATCCCACCAACACGCTAAAGAACCTAGTGATCAATGATGACTTGACGAACCCTGAGAGAGAACAGCTATTCCAAACCTTACAAAAGCACGTCAAGGTCTTCTCCGACATTCCTGGAAAAACCCGGCTGGCCGAACACAGCATTCACACGTTACCGGGGAAAGTCGTCAAAATAAAGCCATACAGGATCCCAGAGGCTAGACGGAAAGGGATCCAGAGCGAAGTAGAGGAGATGCTGAAACTCGGGGTGATTCGCCCCTCACATAGCGAGTGGTCCAGTCCCATTGTTCTGATACCAAAACCAGACGGAACTAGAAGGTTTTGCATGGACTTTCGGGCCCTGAACGACATCTCCACTTTTGATGCCTACCCCATACCACGCATAGACGAGCTCATCGAACGTTTGGGAGAAGCGAAGTACATCAGCACCATAGACCTTACCAAAGGATATTGGCAGGTCCCTCTCAAAGAGGAAGACCGCCATAAAACAGCATTCACAACGGAAACCGCGAGATATGAATTCACGGTTCTGCCTTTTGGCCTGCATGGAGCCCCTGCCACCTTCCAGAGGCTAATGAACAACGTACTGAAGAACATTTCGTCCTTCGCATCAGCATATCTGGATGACATCGTCGTTTTCAGCCCGGACTGGGAGACCCATCTGAACCATCTACACAGGCTATTCGACACCCTCGCCCAAGCAGGGTTGAAGATCAATGCGAAAAAGTCCAAGATTGGTTTTCACAAAGTGAAGTACTTAGGATATGTCCTGGGTCATGGCTTAATAGAGCCTCAAGTGGAGAAAGTCAGGGCCATAGCAGAGGCCCCGTTCCCGAGGACCAAGAAGGAATTACGCGCATTTTTGGGCCTCATAGGCTATTACAGGCGCTTTATACCCGGATTCGCGAAAGTGGCAGCCCCCTTGACGGATGCTCTGCAAACCAGAGTGAAGCAATCTGACCTGAGAACCCCCACCCCTGGAATGTCAGAGGCTTTTGCAGAGTTGAAACGGGCTATTACCTCGGCCCCGGTTCTCAACTCCCCGGATTTCGCTCGGACATTTTCATTACACACGGATGCATCCGACTACGGGATCGGGGCTGTCTTGTCCCAAAGCGGCGAAGATGGATGTGACCATCCGATCCTATACATCAGCCGGAAGTTGTTTCCCCGCGAACTAAAGTATCCGACTGTGGAAAAGAAGTGCCTAGCCATCCGTTGGGCAGTGGAGAAACTCTCTTACTACCTGGAGGGCCGGCTGTTCGACCTATACACGGATCACGCCCCCCTTCTCTGGATGGCCCGCAACAAGTCTAAGAACGCGAGGGTTATGCGGTGGTTCCTCGCCCTTCAACCATATGCCTTCCGTGTGCACCACAAGAAAGGGTCTGACAACACCGGTGCTGACTTTTTGTCGCGACATCCACTTCCCGAACGGAAGTGTTCTGGGGGGATGGTGTGTAGCCGGGGTGCGGGATCTCGCCCTAATGAGGGGCGCCCTTTAACAATGTACGACCCCCCCCTCTTGTCTCCACAGCCTCTTCCTACCCCGGGATGGTCACCTGCAGAAAGATACAGCTGTGACGAAGAGGACGAGGTAGGATGGGGCCCCTTTAACTGGACGGCCACCCTCAACGAGGAGGCGGAGTCAGGAGAGCCCGTAAATAGCAGCATCACCAAGCCACAGGTGTGTTATTTCACCGGAGGAGCGGACAGAGTGCAGGAGAGAGGAGAGGCGGGAAGCAGTGTAGCGGAGTGGAGCGTTGGAGAGAGCGGAGACGGAGAGGCGGTGTGGAGCGGAGGACAGCGTTGGCTGAGTGAAGAGTCCATTGCTGAGGAGGAAGAAGATCCCGACCGGCGTGTTTGGGATGCTGCAGCTACGGATCCAGTACCGGCGGAGAAACCCCACAGATCGGCTACTGAGAGAGAGGAGACCCGACCGACGGGAGCTGGAAAGCCGGGAGGCCAACACCACGAGCCGCCCAGCCGTGCGCCTGGAGGTGTACGGCTAGCAGAGGTACGGGAACGGGTCCTGGGGTGGTGGAGGCAAAAAGGCAGACGACTGACTTAGCAGGGCAATACCTAGTGATAACCTGCCCCTCCGATTAGCGGATCACTGTAACTGCACATTCACCGACCCTGAGGCTAATGCACCGTGTGTCCCCTACACTGCCCTCACCCCCCTGTCCTCTCAACCCGCTATTCCAGAAAGCCTGAGCACTTACTTTGCCTCTCTTTTGTTTTACCTTCTCGGTGACCGGCGAGGGCGTGCACTACGGAGCCTCCGGAGCCCAGCACCAGCAGGAGGAGGAGTCCCGTCAGAAGGAAGGAGGAGGGAGTACTCCGCAAGAGCAGACAAGAAAGAAGCCGTTCTCCGAGGAAGAGTCATAATAGGAAGAAGTGTACCGATAACTTGTTGTTGCGAATAAATACTACTGCCACAAAAACACGTCTTCTGCCCATTCCTCGTCCCGCGACTACACTCATCCAGGATATATAACTCAATTAATCAATCAATCAATCAAACAGAATTTATAAAGCGTGGCTAATCGTCCGCGAGGGTATCCAGGTGCAGAGGGCTGCTGCTGCGGGCGGATCAGTCGAACAGCCAGGCCTTGAGCCCCTTCCTGGACTCAAGAAGAGAGGGTGAGGTCTGGAGACAGAGGGGGAGGCCGTTGCAGGATTTGGCGGCGAGGTAGGAGAAAGGGATGTATGACATTACAACGCATGCTTTTACCACGCATGCTTTTACATCGCAAGTTTTACAACGCATGCTGTTACAATGCATAGTGCTTTGGGGCGCTGGGTAGTGAATTATTTAATTTACTATTCCAACTCCAGTCCCCGTGGATAGTAGGGAAGGTGTTGGATAGTAAATTAAATCTATTCCCTATCCTAGAGTGCCCCCCAGCGCAATGCGCTGTAATGGTTTGCGTTGCAAAAGTTGCGATGTAAAAGCATTGCGTGGTAAAAGTTGCGTTGTAAGTGATGTTTCCCAGGAGAAAGAGCATCTTCCACCGCTGCTACGGCGGGTGCGAAGGGTGTGAGCGAGTGAGGCAGAGCGCAGGCATCTGGAGGGTTGGTGAAAGTTCATGCGGGGGCTGATGATGGGCATCGACTACGGAAAGAAAGAAATGTCAGGTAGCCAGTTACCTACTATAATTTCCTCTCTGGGCTATTACAAGCATTGTTGCTGGGTAGTGGTTGCACCTGATGCATGCGCCCTCGGTGATTTGTTGTCTCACTTTTTGTTTTGAATTATGTTCCTAACTGTTACAATGCGGTTCAACTGTTGTTATAAAAAGTATTGTAAAGCGCTCTGATATCCTTCGGGATCAAGTTCGCGCTATATAAAACTTTATAAATAAATAAATAAATAAACATGCATGCACAAGGCAGCCTTGTGCCGAAGACATGCACCGAGCAGGCTATGCAGTGACGTGATCCTCTGGGCAGTAACACTCTGGACATCAGCTTTCAATGCGGCCTTCTGCTTCTGGAACCTTCTCTGGGCCTCAGTTGCAGACATGCCCATAGGCTGCCGGCGCAGTGACGTGCAAATGACAATATGCAGCGCGTGCCACATCCTGTTCCTTCACGCAGCCAATAAAAAGCGTGCACAGCACTGAAAGATTCCGGATCAGAGGGGGCGGTGCCACAGAGCCCCTCCCGCCAGGCTCACAGGCTCGAGACAAAGCCTGGTTGTGCCTCACAGACAACTTCAAGAGCTCATTACCACATAAGAGAGACGCCGAGGGCCTGGCTTCCTCCCCGGGGAAGGAGCAGTGTTTACTGCGGGTAAATGTTTCATCTGCAGCCCTGATCACAGCCATTGACATTCCAGACCTTCTGGACTCTGAGCTGGGAGGGGGGATGGGTGGCCCTTTTAGAGTTTAGTGTTGGAAAAACTGAAATCTGAGTTCTTCTGAAGCCCTTTCTACTCAGCCTTATACAGAGCTGTCTTCTGCACAGAGACTAGCTGCCGACCAGTGCTTAGGGGGTTGGATTTGATAAAGTGGCTGAAAACTAGAAAACAAATGGCAAAAATGGTGCATTCTAAAAAACATTTTTCATTATATATTTTAATGTATTCACTTTTAAAGCACAGTAAATGATGACCTTACAATGCAGCAGGATACCTAGTCATTCCCGCAGATATTCCTACAGAGAGCACAAAATAGACCAGAGAATGGAGGCCAGAGAACACAAAAAGTAACACAGACTAGTCCCCTTATGTTGCGTAGCAAGCAAGTGTATCGAGCGAGCCAGACCACTGCAGGTAGGCTTTCGGGGGGCTCTCCCCCAAGAAAAGTTGAAAAAAATTGAAAAAAACGGTGCATTCTATAAGACATTTTTCGTTATAAATTCAAACTTATTAACTTTTAAAGCATAGTAAATGGTGACCTTACGAGGCACCAGGATACCCTGTCATCCCCACAGACATTCTTAACGAGAACCCAAAAAAAGACAGACCTGTCCTCATCAAGTGTGTAGCGAGCAAGCGCAATGAGTGATCCAGCCCCCTGCAAGTGGGATGAAGGAGGGGGGTCACCCGGAAATATTAAAAACAATGGCAAAAAATGGTGCATTCTAGAAAATATTTTTCATTATAAATTCAAATGCATTCACTTTAAAGTATAGTAAATGATGACCTTACATTGCACCAGGATTCCCATTATATTTTGCCTTATTTGTTCTATTGGAATGTGTTTATTAATGGTTTCTATTTTTAAATATTTGGAACCACACTTAGTTGCAATCTAGGTACGGCTCTAAACTGCATTGACAGGCCTCCATCATAACACCTCTTGTCCTCTGTTATACATTGAACAGTGAAAAGCTCTGTCCTCAGGCAAGACTTCTTTGTAATGAGGGTTCTCTTTAGTGTAGAGTTATTTTTAAGAAAAGCCGAATGCGAGGAAGAACTTGAGCTTGTAAAAGGGAAGCTTCATTTAACACCTTAGCTGAGGCCGTTATTTCGGCGCAGTGCTGGGCGTTCCAAAGAGTGGGCGGGGCCGCATCCGCCGTTGAACGTTCGCAGCACCAGCCAGGTAGTGCTCCGTACGTTCAGCGGCCGACGGCAGCAGCAATGGGGTTAAAAATAGTATTTCTTTCTCTGGTTGCGGATTTGTGTCTTTCATGTGGTGGTGAAATGACCTCAGCTACCTACAAGAAATAATGCTGAGCATCATTCTGGAGGAAAAGAAGCTTTGCTACTGTTAAAGTTGTCAGATGCAGAAGCTAAAAGGCAATTGTGATGAGCATCACTGAGAGTGCGGAGAATATGTTTATGTTATGTTATATGTTTTTATATAGCGCTCAGCTGCCCCAGCTAATGGGCGTCCCGGCGCTGTCACTAACAAAGAGGGCAACTGCCTCTACAAAGCACAGCGGGCCTCAACATAACAGTCATAAGGACTACTTTAAAGGGAAGAGGTAGGTCTTGATGGCCTTTCTGAAAGTCAGCAGATCCTCCAAAGCACGGATCTGGGATGGCAAGGCGTTCCATAGTTTGGCTGCAAGATAGCAAAACGAGCGGCCGCCCATCCGGGAGCGTTTCACCCGAGGAACCGCTGCCAAGTGCTAGCCCTCAGAGCGCAAAGATCGCTGGGGAACGTATGGGGTCAATAACGTACAGAGCGTCGGAGGAGTGGTAAACTTTGGAATCTTAAAAGAGAGGCAGAGAGCTTTAAATTGGATTCGCTTTGCCACAGGAAGCCAATGAAGCTTGCTAATAGTGTCAGCAATCGGATGAAAACGAGGGAGGCCTACCAAAGTTCTTGCTGCCGCATTTTGTATCCGCTGCAATCTCCTGATCTCCGCCTGGTTGGCCCCTAACAACAAGGAGCTGGCATAATCCAGGCGAGAGAGGATAGCCGATTGCACTATCAGTTGGCGGGTGGGGGAGTCGAAAAATTTCAGAATGGTCCTAAGGCTCCGCAGAAGCCCAAAACAAGTAGCTGCCGTTTTCTTAGTATGAGTGCAGAGGCTAAGGGAGGAGTCTATCCAAACCCCAAGGTTTCTAACTTCTGTTTTGGGGTCAGGGATTTTCTCTAACGTGTTTGGCCACCATTTATCACCCCAAGAAGTGGCATTTTTCCTCACTAATAGAACCTACATCTTATTCGCATTTAGCTGTAAGTAATTAGTGGTCATCCAATTAGCCATGACCGTCAGGCCATTCTTAAACCTGGAGGCGCTCAGAGTGGAATCATCCGCCGAAGCAACCACTAGCTGCGTGTCGTCAGCATATGAGACCATTGAAAGTTCCCATTGCTTGGCGACCACAGCCAGTGGCTGGACATAAAGCGTGGGGCTGAGCGCTGAACCCTGAGGGACCCCCTGCTCAATGGGACGCTCCTTGGAAAGGAACAGGGGGGGTAGAAACCCTAAAGGATCTTCCCGTTAAAAAAGCTCTGAACCACTCCAGTGCAGATCCCACGACCCCCGCTTCTTCCAGACGATGTAAAAGAACATCATGCAAGACCGTGTCAAAGGCGGCACTCAGACCCAACAGGATCAGTGCCGCCGTTTGACCAGAATCCAGAATGGTCCGCAGGTGCTCGGTCATGGTTAGAAGCGCCGTCTCGGTGCTATGGCCAGAGCGGAAACCATGCTGGGAAGCATCCAGTATGTTTGTTGGAGCTTAGAAAACTAGTAAGAGTGCTATTAATGTGAGATTCTGCTACCTTAGCCGCCCAGGGGAGCAGTGAGATTGGCCTGAATATGGGAGTTTGAGGGAGATATCATAAGTCAGAAACATCGCACAGAGCATCATGTGCACAGAAAAGGGACCCTTTATACCAGTGCTTAATTTGTAAAAAAATAAGTGTTGGGCCCTCATCAGGAGGCCACCGCAGTTTGCACCACACATTGGCACTTTACTCACACAACTCTTAAACCATAGCACTGCTACAAGTGTGACAATGCAGACTGTTCGACACCGCCAATGCTTTAAAAATGTCTTGGGTGGCAAGTATTAGTTGTTTTTAATGTATATTGAAATAACAAAATAGCAGTCAACTGTTTTTCTGCTCAACTTGAAATTGCACAAGCAGTGCCCTCATGTGGCAGCTTTCATACGTGCACGTTCTGGCAATTAGGTATCGGTGGCGAGTACCGGAAACCACCGGCTCAAGTTAAGCACTGCTTTACACAGTCAACATGACTCACCAAGGAGCATTTAGGCTGGCCACTGTGACCCGTCAGTTCCTCAGATATTGTGGACAAGGTACACTGGCTCACCCGACTGTTGTGGCTTTGAAGCTTTGAAGCAATTCCACTTCAAGGTCATCATAAGGAAAACACAGGCATAACTGGATGCACTACCAGGTAAATGGCTAAGATTGGAGACATGCACTTGGATTATAATACTCCACCATGAACCCTCTGCTGCAGGCATGACGTGCACAGCAAGACATGTCACACATAGGAACACTGAAAGTATAGGAATGTCCCTCTTATGTGAACTGACAAACTGCAAGCGCCAAGTTGTCTATTTCGCTGTCAAGTGTAGAAATGTCAAGAGTGACATTTCTACACCCTCAGTTAGCAGCTCTGCATTCACTCACCGCGGCAGTCACCGGCCTGCTTCCATGGGGTCTACTCTGGACTAGGTCTGCCTGTACAGTGATTTATTTCTCCGCTGCCCCACATGTCGTTGAGGAAATAAAAGAGAGACAACTCTGATGAACAGCCTAGTATCCTGTCTTTTATTCCCACGACAACTAGAAATAAGCAGAAACATCTAAGGATACAAGTCCCAAGAACTCTGCACAGGAGAAATGGAGAGGGTTTAAGGTTGCCTTAAAAACACAAAGAACAAGTTGGTGGGAGAACTAGACTGCAGACTCTACTCACTTCCGTGTTAGATTCATGACTTCCGAGGCTGTTAGGCAGGGGTTTTCAGAAGCCCCAGATGAGCATGCAGTAGGTAGCTGCCTGGCAAAGTTATATAACTTCCTGTTTTGATAGTGCTTTACTGTGTTCATTTGCGCAAAAACTCCCAGAGAGCAAGGCCTTTTGAAGGGTGGCATGAAAAAAACTTGCCAACCAATCCACATTATTTTTTATGATAATTGCAAGGAGGTTGTCTTGGCCTGCCACCTTAGTTAGTTTGAGATTCTGTGTGGTTTCTTTTATCTTATGCAATATAAAATATAACCCAAAATACTCCTCAACCTCGACCTTAAACTTCTTGCCCTCATCCACGTTGTTACTTCCATAAAATGTACTCAAGTGGTTGACCCAGTCACCCTTTCCTACTAGACACCTCATTTCCCCCTGTTCACTCCCATCATGCACAAACTGACAGACCTTCCTGATATTATTTATACTTATCACTTCAAGCATAGTTTGCCAATGTTTATTTAGAAATTCAATTTTTCTTCCCCTCAGCTTATTTTTGTATTTGAGTGTTGCCAGGCGGAACTTGTTGTTTATTTCCAGGTTATGCTCTTTTAGCCGGTGGTACTAGTGTGCAGCTAGCAAATCTTTGTACATCTTATCGCTGGAGAGATGATCTAACTTATGATTAAAATCCCCTAAAATCATTATCATTTAAGATACCGTTGCCATACAGATTGTCCCCAGGTCTTCTTCTGCTGCATTCCATGTTTGGATATATATATTATTTCAAATATACATCTTTTTACCCCTGGGGCACTATAGATCTCTATCTTGTCAGCCAATAACTATAAACTTTTAACCTTCAGTGTGGTTACTTTGTCGGCTATTTTTGTGGAAACTATAGTGAGCCGACGGCCTGAAGGCTGACC
Source organism: Lissotriton helveticus (assembly GCF_964261635.1). Taxonomy (NCBI): domain Eukaryota; kingdom Metazoa; phylum Chordata; class Amphibia; order Caudata; family Salamandridae; genus Lissotriton; species Lissotriton helveticus. The sequence goes on from NC_136067.1 coordinate 2,041,391,433, forward strand.
TGGGCCTAAACGCCTAGCACCTTTAGAAGTCATTAAAAATCCATCTAATGGTTCGGGTGCTTCACACAGCCTATTCACCCATAGACGCATAATTTCATACTTCCCAACATTTCTTAAAAATTGCTATGGTTTAGCAATTTCCTATAACCTCCAATGCTTCAGGACAAGGCTGCCAGGCTGTGCAAGGGCTCAAAACCCTAGTCCAGGTAGCTTGTACCCACCACTACCATCCTCCCAACTAATACTGTATCAGATAGGCACTCAAATTGAATTCTCAGAATTTGTTCTTTATTTCCGCTTGCTATGGTCACTCGTAGGCCGCGTTCGCTTATGTTGGTAAATGTTCTTCTATGTTGGACCTTGTGAGAAGCTCCTTACTTAATCCAAGCTTAAACCTGCGTGACAAGTCAGGGCCTTACATCCCCTCCCCACCTCCATTCCTAGTTTCCTCGTCCATAGCAGTCTTAGGCCTCCTTTCCTAGGTCTTCCTCCGCCCTCACCACCATCTGCTTTGTACATTCTGATTGAAAAAGGTCCTTCATCACCTTTTTTTCCTCTCGCTTTGCTGTAAACCTTATTTGTCTTATGTCACCAGATGGGATCTCACATAGACTGGGGTATTTGCTCAGTACTTGCAATAGATGTGAGCGGTGCAGGGGCTTAAGTTTCCTCTGATATTTCCTACCTGTCCTTCTTCGCTCGGGTTCCACGTATCCCATAGACTGTGCCCTACTTTGCACCCCTCACTTTTAGATTCCTTGACCGTTAACTTTTCCTGGTTTGTTCTAGAGTGGCCTCTCCCCAGTTGCTTACACCAGGAGCCACACCCCTCAGACTGCATTTCTCTCTTTCCGTGGCGGCAGTACCCCAACTCTCTTTTTTGTGGGTCTTCGGGGTTGCATCTTTACAGCCTGTCTGGGTATCCCCTCTTCCTGGTAATTTTGCTCCCCTCAGGGACCCATTTGCCCTCTGTCTTCCTCCCATGTCACTCTTCTGTCAGGGCTCAGACCATGGGCTATGTCTGCCCTTTCCTCCTGATTTTGTTTTTGATTCCTTTCTTTTTGATCATCTTCTGCATCCTCTCTGTTCTCCCTGTTAATGGTGTGTAGCTCTTAGCCCCCCCCCCAGTACCTCCCCCATTTTATCATCAGCATGGGTTGTTTGCCATCTTGCTGTGTTAGCATGGTTTACCTCCCCTTCATCAACCAGCGCTCATACCTCCTGGTCTCTTTCCTCTGTCATGGTTCGCACTTGGGTGGACAAGCAATTATTCATTTGTTTTAACTCCTCCATGATCTCCTGTAGTTGATTTTCATGAGTTGTCCCCGACTCATTATTCACCCTCTAAGCTTCTAATATTGACTGAAGAGTTTCCTGCACTAGAAACATCACCTCTAGCGATGGCGAGGAGGGGGCTGCTGTGATATCTGGCTCAGTTGTTTAATGGTCTTGTTGAATGTTGCATGAATTAAATAACAGCGAAACGTTGTTAAAATACATTTATAAATGTAGGTATACTTACTACTGATAGGCACAATGAACACATGAGATAATAGGGGAGGCCAAGGAATGAAAGAAGCACGCACCATCCACCATCACCACAGTCTCAGAAGAACTGGGTCTTAAATGCTCCAGTAATTTGGATGATAATGCCTGTTTGCTAAAGTTATGCCAACCTTTTTAATGTATTTATTTGTTTGTATAAGTAAATGTTCTATTGCTTCTAATTGTTGCAATTTTCTTTGTGATTCAAATAAAGTATTCTATATAAAAAGAGAATATTTTGTGAAGCTTGACAAGTGATGAACGCTTAGTGAGACTAACCCTCTGCATTGAACAGAACACGAATCAAAACTGACTTTTTTATATAAAAGGTTATCTTATCAGAATAATTAAGAAAGACTTCTGCTCTTCTGACCTTTGTAGGAAGTGTATGAGAAATTCTCTTAATGGAATTAATTTAGTGGTGAACAAGATAATAGAAAATACGTTCTTTTCTTAAATATCTAGGAAATTGGAAGGTATTAAATGGAAGAGAGAAGAGAAAGGGCCCCCTGATTCCAAATGGAGTTCCTAGGACAGGGTAAACATAGTTAAAAAATAAATTCCTAGGCAACCACAAACCTATCAGGATGTAGGTTGAATAACTAAACCAAAGATAAGAAGCAAGAGCCTCAATATACTACCAAAACAAGCAATTCAGTTAAAAAAATATACATATATTTATTGCCAATTTTTGAAACAGTACACATGAATTCATAATATACATGAATTAAAAACCGCAATTTAAAAAAGAGAGAAATAGCTATAAATCATATAACATGACAATCTTAATTATAACTGAATTGCTTGTTTTGGTAGTATATTGAGGCTCTTGCTCATTATCTTTGGTTTAGTTATCCAACCTACATCCTGATAGGTTTGTGGTTGCCTAGGAATTTATTTTTTAATTAAATGGAAGAGAAACATGCTCAGACACATGCAAAGACATGCATGTACATACACATATTCTCACAGACATATTTTTAAATATTGTTTATCAATGATATAGGTAATCTGCATAAGGTAATGGGTCACTTTCTAACTGCTGATACTACACACAAATAAGTTATTATCTTACATTCTAGTGCTAGGATAAGCTTTAGAACACACATATGCTTCACAAGGTACCTCTCATTATGTACTGATTAAGACTCCCTTTGTTTGAATCTACACAATTCCTGTAAGGAGTACAAGGGTGCTGCTCCTTTGCACAAGCTCTGGTGTGGTGCAACGCGGTGCAAATGGCAGCGTCAATCTACTTTTGGTCGCAAAAGTTTCACTGCATTAACAGGTTAACGCGACTATACCATGGAGCTGCTGTGCATTGTGGAGTACCAAACTACTCTTAGTATGTACAAAGGAGGCGTAATAAGGCAAGGATAGCGCAAAATCCTGCAGGATTCAATGCAAATCCAAATCTACTAACACCCTGCGACCTGACTTTACAAGGATCCTTGGCGCAAAACGAAAACAGGCGCAACGAAGGGGAAAAAAGAACTTCTCATGATCTTCCTGTGTGTCACACATGTAATATTTGAAAAATTACACATGTTAATGCGATTTACCCATAGATGATTCTCTTCACATTGAAACTATAAGGAACTGTGCCCCTCTCACACAAAATATAACTCGCTCTCCTTTGTGCCAGGGTACAGCACTTTGTGTTGCAGACCACAAGGCTGTTCATGTGAGAGCGTTACAGATGACATCAGCAGCGCGCAGCACTTAATAAATGCGGTGCTGCACAATTTTGTAGCTTTAGCGCAATTCAACGCTGCAGATATTCAGTTAATCTGGGCCTGAGAGGTTAAATTTACTCTTCCACATTATTGAAATACGTCCTGCTGGCTACAGAGTTCTTAAGTAACAGTGTTAATTTGCAGTGTTCATAGACTGTTGTAACAGTTGTAATAGGAGAGCCTTGGGTGTAATTTCTGTGGTAAAAAGTTAGGTTCTTATTTACTAATGCTTCTCTATGGCTTAACACCTTCGGTGCTCATGACGAGCTAGGGCACAGTGGCGCTGTGCTCATGACGAGCTGAGCTCATCATGACCGCCGCGGCGCTCCCACGCTGGTATAATTCCCCTGCTGTACTGAGCGTTCTAAAGAAACAAGCGTGGTCATGACGAGCCACCGTGCAGCATGACGAGCCGAGCGCGTCACAAGCACCGCAGTGCCGCGCGCAGCCTCCCTCCCCTGCGTCATGGGGGTATTAGCCCTGAGGCGAAGGGGTTAAGACTGTGTTAAGCAAGGAAAATTGCTCCTTAAGGTGTGGTCCTGACTTAAGACTATCTTAATGCAGTCTTAGAACTGTCCTCTTGGCCTCTTGCTTAGTACACTCTTAAGTCCTCCTCCTTCTCTTACCTCGCTACCCTACCCCTCCACCTCTGACAATCTCCCACATTGCCCCAGTTCAGGAAGGACCTCAAGACCTGGCTCTTTGGAGGCCACAGCACTCAACGGAGCGGCACTCTTCTCCCTCCCAGTGCTTTGAGACCGTCACGGGTGACTCGTTGCACTTTACCAACCCTGATTGATTGATTGAAGATTGCTGCAAGCCGGGGAAAGACGTTCCATAATCAGATGTACCTTTCCTGGCTTAAGAACCTGCTACAACTGTCCTTCTGACTTACTGTGGAATATTAATATACTTTGGTAAACCTTATCTGCGCCATCTTGCCTTTTCCCCGGATGCCACACTTTTGTCGTGCGCGCCCGCCATTTTTGGTGCCTCGATCAGAACAACCCTTTTGCACGCCGCTGACCCCCGGCATAGCCCTCCTCCCTCACAAAGCCTGCGCTCTGACAAAAACCCCCGCCCGCACATGCTTTGGGTCATAAACCCCTCTCCAACGCAGCTCTGCCTCAGAACCCCATCCTGTTCCCAGCGCGACACCTCCCTTCATTCCTTTCATGGTCCCAGATCCCTTGATGCAAACCCCCTTTTTCCTGTGTGTCCGTTTGTCTTCCTCATTCCCAGGCCGACACCTAGCTCTGCCGATACTGTTTATTGCCCCTCCCCGTACAGTAGGAAGGCTTCCCTCATCAAAGGACCCCCGAGCTGATCAAAGCCCCCACCCTATGCGATCCGATCAAACCCCCACATTCCGTGGATCGGCGGAATGTCCAGCTGCGCGATAATCATCACCTGTTGTGACCGGGGTGGGACTTCAACTGTAAATGTGTGTGGGAACGGGCTTGGAGCGGGGATTCCGAGAATGTCTTTCCGTACATCAAAGCTTCGCCATGAATATGCAATATGTAATAAAGTAATAAACCTGGATATAAGAGGCCAAGCCTCAGGGATGCGGGTAGAGCACCTCATGACGATACCTGCTGTCTGATTTGTTGTGTTCTCCTCCGGAGAGAATAAACCTTGTTTCCTGCTTTCCAGTCTCCAGCGCCTGCCTCTTCATTAATTAATAATTCGTGGGTTACAGAGGCAATACCGCCGGGCAAATATCGATTGCCCCCGACCTTAGTCTCTACAATTGGCGTCCCAAGCGTGGGGCCCATCAGCGACTCGTGGATCCAGTGGGAGAGGTCCTGACGACAGAGTGAACGACTGCAACGATCGGGAGCGCGCCTGTCCGATAGACCCTCGTCTGACAGCCGATCATCTGAACTTCACTGGTTCCGAACAGACCTCTCTCGAGTGATCTACGGTCCTGACTGGGAACCATCAGGAGTGCCGCGAAGAATACGAAGAAAAGAGGACGATCGGGCGCTGGATTCGGAAGACAAGAAACTGTCCATGCGGTCCGGGTAAGGTCGTGTAAACACGACGAACGGCGAAATGATTATTTGAATTGTTTAGAAAATACTAGTATTACTCATTGTTAATTTATTTGGAGATCCACTGTCTGCAAACGGAGAAACAACAGGCTCTCTCTTTGCAAGCAGTGGAGGATAGGTAATGCAACCGCCGCACCCATCTTCCTCCCCCACTGATTAATTACTTGAAACTGAACTATTGTTCGCAGACCGTTTTTCTGGAGATTCTCTGTCTGCAAACAGGAAAGGGCGCACCCCTCCCCTTTTTTCAGATAGCGAAAGGGTAGGTAACGCAGACCTTTTGCGGGCCTACTTATTCTCCCCACCGAATTATTTATTTTTACCGAACGTTAACTATTTGATATTGGTTCATGAGGTATTCACTGCCTGCAAACAACATAGAATAGGAATATTCTGTCTAGTCTTTGCACACAGTGATAAGATAGGCAGTGCTGACTTTTTGTCCCCATTGTACTCCGTCATGTCTGTCTTCTCCCCACTGATTAATAGCCTGTTTAGCCCGGACCGCTTATTAGAGGTGAACCATCCGGCTCCTCTGGAAGGCACCCCTAATAAGGACATGTTCATGAAGCATGGATTGACCGCTATAGCCTATAGCAAACTATGGCATAAATATACGAAAAAGGATCGAGAAAGTCAGTGGCCACTGATAGGATCCTTCGATAATGACAAAATAAATGCGCTAGAAACAGCCCTTGGTAAAAACAAGACGACGCCCACTATGCTTGATAGTTTCGGCATGTGGCGCAAAGAAACTGAACAACGTAAAAGGAAAATGGAGAGTAGGTTGGAAAAAGAGCTGCGAAAAGCAGCCCACCTAGCTGCTCAGAAATTAGAGAAAGAGATAAAGGAAAGGGAAAAAGCCAAACAGAAACTAGAAAGAGAAACCTCAAGCCAGTGCCCGGTTAGAACGTCCTCCACGCTTTACCCTGATCTACCCTCGTAACAACGAACCAACGATGATCTGTTGTTAGGTCCTCCGATCATCTACATGCCCCCTCCGTATGCCCCCTACCAACCCTTAGCACAACACTCACCACCCCCTGGTACAAACGAAGGTAGCGCCACAGCTTCGGCCCCCATGGCCTCTGTACCGGCCGAACCTCTTGCACCAAATACTCCACAAACGACAACGTTAGGTGACCCTGAGACCCGAAGGACTGGTTCCGCGAGAACGAACAGACTAAGCAAAGATGAACTAACAGGGATCGACAAGATAGCAAGGACACTGGTAGAAAGGAAGGAAGGTGAAGAGTACATCACGGATATGTTTAAATCATATACAGGGAGTCACAGACGACACTTTACTGTACGACTGTGTTACCATGTCTTGAACGCATATGAGGACCGATATCGAGACCAAGGTCCCGAGAGCCTAACGACTCTGTACCGGAAGGTCGATATCGGGGATGAGGGCGAGAATGATGTGACGGACCTCCTCACGCGTACGCTTGAGGTTTTCCGCCACCTCACTGAACGAGAATCAGGGACTAAATCCCCGACATCCGTGGCGACCGGACCACAAACTGAGCAATCTAACACCATGATGCCGATACGAGAGGCTGCCCCTTACTGGGTTCCTCCCCGAGGAACAGGGACTCACGATGATGCAAACAACCAAGATGCAAAGGGAAGGGTAGTGTACAACTGGGTCTACCAGCCATGGGACCGGCAAGAGATTCTGACATTCCGGAAATCTCTGCCTGACCTGCGTAAAAACCCCACTGCCTTCTATACTGAATTAGGTACAGCCCTAGGTTCAACAATCATGACCTTGGCTGACATCGACTTGTTTTTCGGGTTATGTCTACCAGCTGATGTGTGGAAGCAAATCCGGAAAGTCGACCACCTCGAGCTGTTCGGACATACCTGGTCACAACTCGATACCTTCGATAAACAACGAGGACCTGGGCAAAAGCCTTTAAAACCCATTCTAGACCTTCCAGATAAAATTGTACTGAAATTAAAAACCCTGATCCCAGAAAAGAAGGTGGATTGGTCGATAGTAACGGCCTGTCGCCAGAAACCCCAGGAGGATGTATCGGAATACTTCTCCCGGTTTGAAACGGTGTTCTCCGATTACAGCGGCCAGGACATGACCCCTGCAACCGGACACCATCTGTTTGTCCAGAATTATGTCAAGGGTCTGTTGTCGGAGGTCTCTCAGAAACTGCAAGCTAGCGAGAGTAGTTGGGCAGCCTCCAAACCTACGGCTATCCTCCAGATGGCCCAATATTATGAACATCAGAAAAATGAAAACGATAGGGCAACAGAGAAAAAGAAGAAGGACTTGAAAGAGAGGGTGATGATGGCCCAGCTGCAAGGGGTGACTATAGGGCGAGACCAACACCGGGGAAACTACCAGACGAACGCCCCTAGGGCTACATTTCCCCAGGACCGCACTCCGACTCCCCATCCCGGACGTACAGACCTTAGACAGGACCAGTGCGCCTTTTGCAAGGGAACTGGCCATTGGAAATCCCAGTGCCCAGTTCTTCTGGAAATAATCAGAAACAAAGACCCCAAAGACATAGTAAATGGACCAAGAAATAAGGGACAACAGCGAGGGCTTCCAAACGACACGACTAACGACAGATCAGGCAGACCCAATACATTTGATCGACCCCGACAGAACCAATACCAGCAATCCGACTACGATGACGCCCACGACTTTGCATAGGACTGCCAGGGGCAAGGGAGGGATCCAGTCGAGCTCTATGTTGACCAGCAAGGCCCTTATGTCACTGCTAAGGTCCTGGGCACCAAGTCTCCATTTCTGGTAGACACTGGCGCAACACGTAGTGCGTTATCTAAACGACTGATTCCGGGGGCACCCTTGTCTGGCTCACTTATAACATCGACAGGTTTCGATGGAACGCCCTCCACTAACCCTTTGTCCGCCCCGATCCTCTTTGACGTAGAAAATAACACCACTGACACCACGTTTTTGCTTTCCTCTAATAGCCCTGACGCCATTATGGGACTTGACTTATTGAAACACTTCCGAGCAACGATCAGATGCTCCCAAGATGGAGTTCGAGTTTTTCTTTACGACAACCCCGCCCTGCTTAGACATTGCCCTCCCCGACGCATGTTTTCCATCACCGACGCTGACACATCCCTGCTCGACACTCTGCCTCCGTATCTGTGGGCTAAGACGGACTCAGACGTAGGGCGCATGTTGATTGACCCAGTGCACATTACTGTCCGACACTCCCAAAACTCCCACAATACCGGATATCGCCCGAGGGCGAGAAGGCATTGGTGAAGATTGTTCAGTCACTGATAGATGCAGGAGTGGTAGAGGAAGTAATTAGTAACATTTGCAACAGCCCTATCCTGCCCATCGTCAAGAAACAGGGAGAGGGAGATGAGAAAGCATACCGTTTTATCATTGACCTTCGAGAGATCAACAAAGTGGTAGTACCCCAGTACCCTGTGGTCTCGGACATCACCACCATCCTGACTTTGATTCCTTCCACCGCCACCACCTTCACTGTCATTGACCTAAAAAATGCATTCTTTTCCATCCCCATCCACCCAGACAGCCGATACCTCTTCGGCTTCACCCTAAGAAACCGCTCATATAGATTCTGCCGAGCACCCCAGGGCTACACAGAAAGCCCTAGCATCTACAGTCAGGCCCTCAAGAGACAACTGGATCAAGTCCAGTTACCCGATGGAGTGGTGTTAGTGCAATATGTCGATGACATCCTCTTAGCAGCTGACACCACTCCATTAGCAGTCACAGCCACCGTTTAACTCCTGCACTTCCTTGCGGAAAACGGCCACAAGGTCTCCAAGAAGAAGTTGCAGTTCTGCCAACCCCAGGTCACTTACCTAGGCCACCTTTTGTCCAAGGAAGGAAGAAAACTCACTCCTGATCGAATCCAAACCATTCTAGATACTCCTGTCCCTAAGACCCAGAAGCAGGTTCGCTCCCTATTAGGCCTCACCTCCTTCTGCCGACAGTGGTTACCAAACTTTAGCCTCGTTGTGAAACCACTGCTTTCCCTGCTAAGTAAAGACGTCCCTTTCCCACTCCCTTGGACCCCTGAGTGTCAAACTTCCTTTACGGAACTACGAGATGCCCTTTGTTCAGCCCCCGTCCTAGGTACCCCTGATTACAAAAAACCCTTCTCCCTTTACACTCACGAAAGGGAGGGGTGCGCTTTATCTGTCCTGACCCAGGTCTTCGGCCCTAGGCAACGACCGTGCGCTTACTTCTCTGCCACTCTTGACCCTGTCGCCAGAGCCTTGCCTGCCTGCCTTCGAGCTGTAGCTGCTGCTGCAATCTCTATCCGACAGAGTGAGGGGATTGTACTCTCGAATTCCCTCACGGTACTGGTACCCCATGCAGTCGACACCCTCCTGAACCAAACCAAGACGCAACACCTAACGAGTGCACGACTGACTGGATACGAACTGACTTTGCTTGCGCCCCATATCACCCTGAAAAGATGCACCACACTGAACCCGGCAACTCTGTTACCCTTGCCAGAGAACGATCCCAATGTGCACCCTGTGCATGACTGCGTGACTCTTACTGACGAACAGACAAAAAGTAGGGTTGATCTCAGAGACACAGCTTTCCCTGACCCCGACGGGGAGCTGTGGGTGGACGGTTCTTGCATCAAACTCCCCGATGGTACCACTTCCGCTGCCTATGCAGTCACCACGGCTCGGACCGTAGTAGAAACAGCCCGCATCGCACAGCGATCTGCCCAGGCAGCGGAACTGATTGCTTTGACGCGAGCCTGCATCCTGGCAGCAGGAACCACAGCGAACATTTACACCGACAGCCAGTATGCCTTTGGGGTGGTTCACCATTTTGGGCTCCTTTGGAGGGAAAGGGGATTCCTGACCTCACACGGCACCCCCATTTTGCACGGGGATCTAGTCTCCGCCTTGATCGAAGCCGTCCTCCTCCCCGAGAAGCTCGCCGTCATCAAATGCCAGGCACACAAAAAGGTGACAGACATCATTGGACAGGGAAATGCACTAGCCGACATCACTGCCCGAACGACAGCTGAAAATAGGACGACAACACATATGTACGTGACCAGGTCACAAGCAGAAAAATGGACTGACGCTAGAGACACTATTAGGGACATTCAAACGGCTAGCACACCACACGAGTTGACTGAATGGACACGGGTGGGACTAAAAGACGATGAAGGCTGCTGGCGGACAAAAGACACAAACAAATGGTTACTACCTGAGTCATACCTGATTCCCATACTGGCTATGGCACACTCCCCTGCCCACATAGGATCAGCCCCCATGATTGAACTCGTCTCCCGAGTTTGGCACAATGATAAAATCACAGACTCCGCCAAACGTCTGGTCCAACAATGCTTGATATGCCTGCAACACAACCCCGGGAAAGGAACTGTAGTGCCCCGGGGAGGATTTGGGGTCCCAAACCACCCATTTGAGGTCCTGCAAATGGACTACATCCAGCTAGACAGGTGCCAAGGCCTGAAGTATGTACTTGTCGTGGTGTGCGCCTTTAGCAAATGGGTGGAAGCATACCCAACCCGTGACAACACTGCTATGGCCACTGCAAAAGTACTATTAAAGGAGTTTTTCCCCCGTTACGGCCTTTGTCGTATTTTATGGAGCGATAACGGCCCCCACTTCATAGCCGAAGTCATCCAATTCATCTTACGGGGGTTGGGCATTAAACAGAAATTCCACGCAGTCTTTCACCCCCAGTCCGCTGGACTTGTTGAACGACACAATGCCACACTAAAACTTAAACTGGCCAAGATAGTAGCTACCACGGGTTTGAAATGGCCAGACGCCCTCCCACTGGCATTACTATCGATGCGTTCCACCCCCACCAGACATCACCTAACCCCTTATGAGGTTGTTTTTGGCCGACCCATGAGTATCTGGTCTGCACCAAAACCAACTTCCATTCATGACGTCCCGGACGTCCTAATGTCTGACTATCTGTATAAATTGACTGAAACTCTGTCTGTCATTCATCAGCAGGTGCAGCAGGCCATCCCCGATGCTTCCAGGGGTCCGGGTCACGCCATCCAACCTGGGGATTTCGTGCTGATCCGGAATTTTCAGCGGTCAAAGAGTTTGGAACCCCGGTGGACGGGCCCCTGGCAAGTGTTGATCACCACTCGGACAGCTCTTCGAGTGGAGGGGAAGAAGCACTGGCTGCACGCCCATCACTGCAAAAAGGTCTCCTCGGCCCTGGCCACGACAGACAACGTCAGTACCCAAGAAGAGCTCCTTAACAAAGACCGACCGGCATTGAGCTGCTATCCCGACACAGAGACACTTGAACTTTCAAAACATTCTGATCCCACTGTGCCATCCCGAGAAGGGTATTTCCTGCGTCGAAAGGAGGGAGCTTCGGCTAAGTAGGCCACTGACTAGGTTAAAAAGTCTCAGAACGGTGACCCCAAAACTACCAAGGGTTACCTGGAGAGAAGCTAAACTAAGTCTGTGGTTCTGCCCACTACCGAGCACCTTGAAGATGAAGATGATGGAAGCGCCAGATAAGAAGATGATGGAAGCGCCAAATAAGAAGATGATGGAGACAACAGGAAATACCCGCTACAGAAACCCAAGAACGGACAGACTCCACAGCTCAAAGACGATTGCACTCTTCATCACCATCCTCCTCTGCTTTCTCCTCATGACCACACTCTGGATTGTGGAAGAGAATGCACCTGCTCACGAAACATTCTTGACCACCGCCCGGCCTACCACCATAAAGGAACATTATCTGATTTCGCTCTCTCCTCAACTCCGAGAGAGGCGAAAGGAGTTTTGGAATAACTCTTTCGTACAATTACTCCACCAACACAATCTCGCCACCAATGCTACCAACTGTTGGATCTGTGGGTTGCTACCCAACGCCACTGGACACTCGATACCATTCATCCCTTCGCCCTTCTCAGTTCATGGCTCCTGCCTTGCTTGGCTGATCCTCCTGCAAGAAAGCTATAAGGACAATACCACCTCCAGCAAAACCGCAACGCATTTCTCCCACGGAGTCAGGCGAAACAAAACAAAGACACACTTCTGCCCGCAGACCTCCAACGACTCAGCCCAAATGGACATCCCTGCTAAAGAGCGAGTCGAAATGCAGGTGTTCAACAATCCAACCAGGCCCACCTTCTCCTACCTGCGGAAACGAACGGCCGCCACCTTGACTGTAGCCCTGTCAGTCATCAACGTCACAGGCCACCTGTGTATAGAAGGACTTGGGACACAGCTGGTGGGCCACAGTGCTTGCCGTTTTACCAGAACTTTGGACTCCATGGATCCACCTTCCTTTGTGTCGTCCCCGAACATGTATTTCGTCTGTGACACAAAAGCCTACACCTGGCTCCCCAAAGGCTGGGGGGGCACTTGTTTCATCTCTTTCATCCTTCCTCCGACTTATGTGGCTCCAGCGAATCACCATAGACAAAGACGTGCCAAGGACATTGAGCAAGCCGACTCAACTGGGGCGCAGTTCCTCGATGCTATGAAGGGACTTGTTCCTCTCTGGGGCCCGATGGCGAACAGCCGTGCCATCCGACATCTAACTCAGGCAGTTGAGACAACAATGAACATCACGGCTGGTATCTTTGCTAACAACACCGCTGAACTCCAAGCAGTCCGCTTGGTGGCCCTTCAGAACCGCCTTGTCCTGGATGTGGTTCTTGCGGACCGTGGTGGAGCATGCCGCATTATTGGGTCCAGCTGCTGTACATACATTCCGGACAACTCGCCCTCAGTGTACAAGGCCATCGAACATCTTCACAGACTCTCTTCAGAAGTCCACCAGGAGCAGGAAGAGTGGTCGCTTGGTGGTTGGTTCTGGAACACCGTTAAGACCTGGGGCTGGAGACTGTTCACCATTATCCTGATTCCTGTAGTTGTAATATGTGGTCTATGCTTAGGAATCCAATGTCTGCCACCCCTGTGTTCATTATGCGCAAACTGTATTTGCCCTAAGACTGTGGGCTTTGGAGACGAACGCATGGGAGCTTTATATGACGCCGAGGTTAAGAATTTGATGAAGATTGACGTTGAATAAGACAAGTTGGCTAGATATGTTAAAGGGAGGACTGTGGAATATTAATATACTTTGGTAAACCTTATCTGCGCCATCTTGCCTTTTCCCCGGATGCCACACTTTTGTCGTGCGCGCCCGCCATTTTTGGTGCCTCGATCAGAACAACCCTTTTGCACGCCGCTGACCCCCGGCATAGCCCTCCTCCCTCACAAAGCCTGCGCTCTGACAAAAACCCCCGCCCGCACATGCTTTGGGTCATAAACCCCTCTCCAACGCAGCTCTGCCTCAGAACCCCATCCTGTTCCCAGCGCGACACCTCCCTTCATTCCTTTCATGGTCCCAGATCCCTTGATGCAAACCCCCTTTTTCCTGTGTGTCCGTTTGTCTTCCTCGTTCCCAGGCCGACACCTAGCTCTGCCGATACTGTTTATTGCCCCTCCCCGTACAGTAGGAAGGCTTCCCTCATCAAAGGACCCCCGAGCTGATCAAAGCCCCCACCCTATGCGATCCGATCAAACCCCCACATTCCGTGGATCGGCGGAATGTCCAGCTGCGCGATAATCATCACCTGTTGTGACCGGGGTGGGACTTCAACTGTAAATGTGTGTGGGAACGGGCTTGGAGCGGGGATTCCGAGAATGTCTTTCCGTACATCAAAGCTTCGCCATGAATATGCAATATGTAATAAAGTAATAAACCTGGATATAAGAGGCCAAGCCTCAGGGATGCGGGTAGAGCACCTCATGACGATACCTGCTGTCTGATTTGTTGTGTTCTCCTCCGGAGAGAATAAACCTTGTTTCCTGCCTTCCAGTCTCCAGCGCCTGCCTCTTCATTAATTAATAATTCGTGGGTTACAGAGGCAATACCGCCGGGCAAATATCGATTGCCCCCGACCTTAGTCTCTACATTACGACATCTATGTGCCAGGGAGGAACTTTAGAAAATAAGGCTCTTACATTTTTTGTTCCCTGGAGGATCCCATTCTAATGCTAAAAAGTACTTAAAAATTGTTGGCTATTGGCAAAAAATCAGAAAAGTGTAGGAGAGTAGGGTCTGCTTCCTATGGTCACCCCCATTTTGTGCTGTGATTTTCTAGTTTTTCGACTTTAGTGTGGCTGTGGACCTGCTAATCAGACCCACAGCCCAGCTGTTCTCTCTCTAAATTGATACCATGTACTTTAGGTACATACCAGATTGGGTATTGGGTCACCTCTGTGAGCCTCTGTATAGTGTACCATAGGTACCCAGGGCATAGGTGCATCCAAGGCCTACCAGGGGCTGCAGCATGTATTATGCCACCCCTGTCTGGCCATCCAAACTGACACCATAGGCTGATCACTCAGCTTGGGTAAGGTGGTGTAATTACTCCTTACTTAGGTATAGTATATCTATATCTACATTATATATAGACACATATGCACCTATAAGTCACTCCTATGGCAGGCCTTAACAATCCTGAAGGCAGAGTGCTTGGTTTTATGTGAGAGGGTGCCCTAGCATGAGCTGAGCCCCTCTGCAGCTTTCGGTACCATGTCCATATAGCTGTTCTATGATATACCCATTCCATATACTCTTAAGTGCATTATAATCCTCGCGGTTAATGCTAACTTGGGTTTGGCTTTATCAAAACATGTTGTGTAAGGTGTCAAACACTTTGGAATACTACCCCCCACCAATTCTGGAGGCGGGGGTAGCATTCCACCCTTCTAGAGGGAGAAGACATGTTGGTTACTGCTTTACCCGGTTAAAGTCAAACTGAGCCTCAGCATCACAAAATGGATGCTGCTGCCACAGACACGAGTATGACCTCCTGCTGCTGGACGAAACTCCAGCAGGGGAGGCCTGGACAATAGGTTTCCTTCCTTGGGAGGTGCTAGCACCACCACAGACATGCTTTTAGTGTATTGGGGCAGGGAGGGCTGAAAAATGAGACACTGCCTGGGGCACACAAGGTGCTCCATACATAGCCCAGTTCAAACCAGTTGCTGGGGCACTCCAGCCCCGCTCTGGCACGAAACTGGACAAAGAGAAAGGGGTGTAACCACCCCCTTCTCAGGGTCCACCCATAGGAGGGACCTATCAGGTAATCCAGCCCCTTAGATTAGTATAAAGATAGGAGCTGTGTCTATAGACATTAGATTATCCTGGACTGAAACTCTGAAAAGAAACTCTTGGACCTTCGACTTTCTACATCGACTAGAAGACTGAAGACATCTCCCTTGTGGTCAACGAGGGACCATCCTGTTCAAACAGACGACACCAGTAACTTGCTGGTTTGCTTTGTCAACGCTCCCGATGGAACCCGAAGACTCAGCTACTCAGGACTGGACTTCCAGACTTCTTGGACTCCGACCCACATCCACAGCAAAACTGAGACCTGTGGCGGACACGAGGGACGTGGGACCAGATTCTCTGGACATCCTGCAAATTGCTAACCGCATTGACTCCTGAGAAAACTCGCAGTTGTGCATTAGGGCACAAGAAGCCCCAGACTGGAGCGCCATTTGCACCGAAGCTCAGCCCTCCACACACCACGAGTGCCACGTGGGGCCTGCTCCTGCATTTCAGCTTGACGTGTCTTCCCCGTTGCTAGCCCATTGGCTAGTGAGCCCCCTGAAGGTGAACCTTTGAAATCATCTTGCTTTCCTGGTTGCTCCAGGCTTGCTCCAGCTTCCCTGCAAAGGAGAAGCCCATCAGACCTTGCTGGTCTGACCTGAAGCCAATCTTCACTTCTTGCGTGGGTTGCGGATACCAAAGCTTGTTGGGTCCAATCCGGATACCGACACTGCAGTCAACTAGATCCTTTGTGGGACAGCTCGACTCCAGCTCCTGGTCATCATCAACGCCTCCTGGTCTTCATGGCTGCAGAGACAAGCTTCACCTCTTCACCTGTTTGCATCGCAACATCACCTGGTTCCATCCTGGTTCCTTCCTGGTCACTGGCTGGTGACCCAGACTCTGTCCCCTCTGCTTTCAGGTTCTTCAGCTCCTCGATCCACCCTTGGATCCACCCGGACACTCTTCCTTCAGCCGCCTGCAGCACTTCTTTTGCAGGTCTCCATTGAAAGCATCGTTGAAACCCGACACGAAAAGACACCTATGCACCCGGCTTCCCTGGGTGAGGTAACTCGAGTACTCCAGTGCTCCTGTGGGTATTGACTATCAAAGTGTCCTAGTTTAAAAGGGTTTCACCGTAGTCCACCCGGAAGTGTCCTTAATCAGTAACTTTGTGACTTCTTCGTTCTCCATTGTAAGTCAACGGAAACTTGCGTCTGTGTTCCCACACACTGCACGCGTCTCCCGTGGGTCTCCCACTTCCAAACCTTTGGTTCTGTAGTGTAGCCTCAGCGATTCCCTAGGCCCTAGGCCTATTCACTATTCCTGAAGTGGCTCTTATACCACTTACTTAGTATATGGTTCGTGAGGCCCCTAGGGCAGAATTGTATTTGTGCAACTTATAGTATGCTTAATGAGTAACTTGTAACGTATCTCGAACTCTGACCTCATAAAGAGTGCAGAGGGGTTGTGTAAGTAATAAATACATATATATTTTATATATACCTTGTGTGGTGTGCTTTCATTTGGTATTCAAGGGATTATATATGGTAAAACAGCTGGCTTCACATGCTCTCTGAAGTTTTAGCCTAGGACTGCTGGTCTATGCTACCACTAGGATAGCTTGTCTAATAGGTTGACTTTACAACCACCATCAATAAGGGTCGTTTAGACTGGTGTAAGGTGCCCACTAGAATAGTGGACATCATACATAAGGTAACACTTAGTGTAGGTAGGTGCACACACCACACCTCACTAGAGAATGTCCTTGAGAGGAGAGCCTAGTGTGTCTCTCCCCACAGAAGTGGACCCTCCCAGGGTCCCTACTAACTATGAAACATTTACTTTTAATGAACTTAGAAGTTTGTGTTCACTCAGGAGACTGAGACAAGGACAGAGTCCAACCCTGAGACACCTGATAAATCAATTAGTGGAGTATGATGTAGAAAAGGCAGCAACCCCAGATCAGACAGGTGGTGGAGGGGGGCCATCCCTCAACAGAGGATTCCCATGATGACCATCAAGGGGGTGCTGATGATGAAGAGGATGATGATCAGGTCCAAGTTGGAGAACTGAACCAGGTCAACCTAGGACTACTTGCGACTGGGCAGGCGAGAATCCAATCCAGGCCCCCAAGTAGGCCTAGCACTGAGCACAGAAGGAGGAGGTCACTTTCCAGTGACTCCCACCACTCTGGTGACTCAGTAGGGTCAGATACCTCAGCAATGGGGAGAATGACTTCCCCTCAGAGAAGAGAGCATAAGGCCACGATGAGGGAAGTCCAGCTTAGGATCAAGAAGCAAGAAATTGCCCTTGCCAAAGAGAACCTGGATCTTGCCAGAGAGCAACAGTTGAGTGGATTAGATTCCACTGGTGCCAGCAACACCCATAGAGATAGGGAAAGGTCATATGACCATAGAAACCTAAGTAAGATTGTCCCTCCCTACCAGAGTAGGGATGACATCCACACGTGGATAACTGCTTTGGAGAGGGCTTGCAAAGTACAGCAGGTACCCCAAAGTCAGTGGGTAGCAATCTTATGGCTCTCCTTTTCAGAAAAAGGTAGACACAAGCTCCTCAAAGTTAGTGATGAGGATGTTAACAACTACACTGTCCTGTAGAGTGCTCTGATAGATGGGTTTGGCTTAACCACTGAACAGTATAGGTTGCTGTTCAGAGACACCCAGAAAACACCGACTCAGGACTGGACTGATTTTGTAGATTGTGCCACTAAGGCTCTGGAAGGCTGGTTACTGGGCAGTAAAGTCAAAGACTATACAGGATTGTATAATTTGATAATGAGAGAACAAATTCCTAATAATTGTCAGAACCAGTTATTGCATCAACACCTGATTGACTCTGATCTGACCTCTCCCCAAGAATTGGGAAAGAAGGCAAACAAATGGGTCACAACCTGGGTGAAGCAGAAGGTCCAGAACCAAGGTGGTGATCAGAAGAAGCAAGACCAAAAGTGTGGG
This sequence comes from Lissotriton helveticus, assembly GCF_964261635.1. Classification (NCBI taxonomy): domain Eukaryota; kingdom Metazoa; phylum Chordata; class Amphibia; order Caudata; family Salamandridae; genus Lissotriton; species Lissotriton helveticus. The sequence continues at coordinate 2,041,409,839 of NC_136067.1, forward strand.
GAGAAAGCAAAAGACCAGAAGTCTTCACAAGGTCCCCAAAAAACTTCCAATGGTGGGGGTTCCCAACAATCTAAGAAAAAGGAAGGCCCAAAGAAACCCTGGTGCAGAAATTGTAAGGTTAATACTCACTGGACCAGTGATTGCACTAAAAAAGAGACAGCTCCAACCACTATTGCCCCTAAGGCACCTGTACTACCTAGTACAGTTAATAGTGGTGGTTCTCAACCCAAGGCTATAGTGGGGTTAACCCTGGGTACTGAGATGGATTCTGGCCTAGTCAGAATACCAACTCAAGCTGTCTTGTCTGTGATGTGGACTTGGCTATGTCCTCTACTGTGAGTCCCAATAACTCGGGCAAGTACAGACAGACACCTTTAATTAATAACAAAGTGGCTCAGGCCTACAGGGACACATATGCCAGTGTCACCATGGTGACACCTATCTTAGTGGACCCTGGTCAGATAATATTAGATGACAATTACCTAGTGACCAATACAGGCAATGTCACTACCACCCATAGTATGGCAGACCTCCCTGTAGAATGTCTGCTTGGCAATGATCTGGAATCTTCAGTCTGGTCTGAAGTGGAGTATAGGACTCATGCAGAGATGTTAGGTATATCAGCACATATCCTTGCTGTGACCAGGTCACAGGCCAAAAAGTGCAAAACTGAACAGGCCCTGGATCCTGAAACTATGGACCGGTTGCCTACCAAGAGAAAGAGCAGTAGGGTTAAGGCAGTGCCTTCCCCCCTGCCTCAGAATGAGGATCAGCCTTCTGAGGAAGCTGATTGTGAGACCCAAGAAGGTTGAGTTTCTTGGGACAAGGGGACCTTCAAGGGCAGATCTGAGGCAGGCGCAGTTGGACTGCCCCTCTCTTGAACCCCTCAGACAGCAAGCTGCTGCTGAGGCTGCTGGGAATACTACAGGTACCCATAGAGTGTATTGGGATGAAGGGCTACTTTATTCAGAGGCTAGAAACCCCAAGCCTGGTGCTTCCAGGAGGTTGGTCATACCTTTGGCATTCAGGGGCTTCCTTCTTACCTTAGCCCATGATATTCCCTTAGCAGGACATCTTGGCCAGAACAAGACTTGGGACAGGCTTGTCCCCCACTTTCACTGGCCACACATGTCAGAAGATGCCAAGGAGTTTTGTCGCTCCTGTGTCACCTGCCAAGTCAGTGCCAAATCAGGTGGCACCACAAAGGCCCCCCTAATACCACTACCTGTGGTGGGGGTTCCCTTTGAGAGAGTTGGGATAGACATTGTTGGACCAATGGATCCTAAAACAGCATCTGGGCCCAGGTTTATTGTGGTGGTAGTGGATCATGCCACCAGATACCCAGAAGCTTTTCCCTTAAGGACCACAACAGAACCTGTTGTGGCAAGAGCCCTCCTGGGAGTTTTCTCAAGAGGGGGTTTTCCGAAAGAGGTTGTCTCAGACAGGGGTGCAAACTTTATGTCTGGATATTTGACTGCTCTGTGGAAGGAGTGTGAAGTGAACTATAAGTTCACCACACCCTATCATCCACAATGCAATGGTCTGGTGGAGAGATTCAACAAGACCTTAAAGGGCATGATCAAGGGTTTACCTGAAAAGCTTAGGCGAAGATGGGACATCCTTCTGCCCTGCATTTTGTTTGCTTATAGAGAGGTCCCACAGAAGGGGGTTGGCTTCAGCCCTTTTGAACTTCTGTTTGGGCATCCTGTAAGAGGACCCCTTTGTCTGGTGAAGGAAGGATGGGAGTTACCTCTCAAAAAGCCTAAACAAGACATTGTGGATTATGTACTTGGTCTCCGCTCAAGGATGGCCGAGTACATGAAAACGGCATCCAAAAACCTTGAAGCTAGCCAGGAACTTCAAAAAGCCTGGCATGACCAAAATGGTGTGCTGACTGTTTACCAGCCAGGACAGAAAGTGTGGGTGTTGGAGCCAGTGGCCCCAGCAGCACTCCAAGACAAATGGTGTGGACCCCACACTATTGTTGAGCAAAAGGGAGAGGTAACCTACTTGGTTGACCTTGGAACTCCCAGGAGCCCCACAGGGTGCTTCATGTCAGCAGATTGAAGGCATATGTTGACAGGGCAGACATGGGCTTGCTCATGGCTACAGATGAGGGACAGGAGGAGGAGAGTGACCCTCTCCCAGACCTGCTTTCCCAGAACCCTGATGATGGTTCAGTTGATGGAGTGGCCTTGGCAGGCAGCCTCACTGACCAACAGCATCAGGACTGCAGACAATTTCTACAGTACTACAGACATATGTTTTGTCTGACTCCAAGTCAGACAAGCTGGTGCACCCATAAGGTGGACACTGGTGATAGTCTGCCTGTCAAGAGTAAAATCTACAAGCAATCTGACCATGTCAGGGACTGTATCAGGACAGAGATCCAAAGGATGTTGGAGTTGGGAGTTATTGAGCCCTCAGAGAGCCCTTGGGCCAGTCCAGTAGTCCTTGTGCCTAAACCTCACACCCAAGATAGTAAGAGAGAGATGAGGTTTTGTGTGGACTACATAGGTCTCAATGAGGTCACTACGACAGATTCCCACCCAATGCCAAGGGCAGCTGAGCTCATTGACAGATTGGCTTCTGCCAAGTTTTTTTAGCACATTTGACTTGACAGCTGGCTACTGGCAAATCAGACTAGCTGAGGATGCAAAAGCCAAAACAGCATTTTCACCCCCAGGAGGACATTATCAATTTGTGGTAATGCCCTTTGGTCTGAAGAATGCACCTGCCACATTCCAAAGGTTGGTGAACCAAGTACTCTCAGGTCTGGATGACTACTGTGCAGCTTATCTTGATGATATTGCTGTCTTTAGCTCCACTTGGGAAGATCACCTGATCCACCTGAAGAATGTTTTGGAGGCCCTGCAGAAGGCAGGCCTAACTATCAAGGCTACCAAGTGCCAGATAGGGCAGAGTAAGGTTGTGTACCTGGGCCACCTTGTAGGTGGGGGTCAGGTTCAACCACTGGAGAGCAAGATCCAGACCATAAAGGACTGGATCCTCGAACCACCCAGACACAGGTCAGTGCTTTCTTGGGCCTGTCTGGTTACTACAGGAAGTTTGTTAAGAACTGGGTCCATTGTGACTCCTCTTAATGACCTCACCTCAAAGAAAATGCCAAAGAAAGTTCAGTGGACCGTAAGTGGTCAAAAGGCATTTGTTGACCTGAAGCAGGCCATGTGCACTGCACCTACTCTGCAAAGTCCAGATTACTCCAAACAGATGCTTCTGAGTTGGGTGTGGGAGCTATTCTTTCACAATTGAATAAAGATGGTCAAGACCAGCCAATAGCTTTTATTAGCAGAAGGCTGACCCCTAGAGAGAAACGTTGGTCAGCTATTGAGAGGGAGGCCTTTGCTGTGGTTTGGGCCCTGAAGAAGCTGAGGCCATACTTGTTTGGTACTCACTTCAAGATTCAGACAGACCATAAGCCCCTCTTGTGGCTAAATCAGATGAAGGGTGAAAATCCCAAACTGCTTAGGTGGTCCATTTCCCTGCAGGGGATGGACTTTACAGTGGAACATAGACCTGGGACTGACCATGACAATGCAGATGGACTCTCCAGATATTTCCACTTAGAACATGAAGACTCAACTGGTCAAGGTTAGTTTAATGTCCCTGCGTTTGGGGGCGGGGTTGTGTTGGAGAGTAGGGTCTGCTTCCTATGGTCACCCCCACTTTTTGCTGTGATTTTCTGGTTTTTCGACTTTAGTGTGGCTGTGGGGCTGCTTATAAAACTTTATAAATAAATAAATAATCAGACCCACAGCCCGGCTGTTCTCTCTCTAAATGGATACCATGTACTTTAGGTACATACCTGATTGGGTATTGGGTCACCTTTGCGAGCCCCTGTATAGTGTACCATAGGTACCAAGGGCATAGGTGCATCCAAGGCCTACCAGGGGCTGCAGCATGTATTATGCCACCCCTGGCTGGCCATCCAAACGGACGCCACGGGCTGATCACTCAGCTTGGGTAAGGTGGTGTAATCACCCTTTACTTAGGTATAGTATATCTATACCTACCTTATATATAGACACATAGTAACGTATAAGTCACTCCTATCAGGCCTTAACAATCCTGGAGGCAGAGTGCTTGGTTTTATGTGAGAGGGTGCCCTAGCATGAGCTGAGCCCCTTTGCAGCTTTCGGAACCATGTCCTTACAGCTGTTCTATGATATAGCCATACCATATACTCATATACTCTTAAGTGCATTATAATCCTCGCGGTTAATGCTAACTTTGGTTTGGCTTTATCAAAACATGTCGTGTAAGGTGTCAACCACTTTGGAATACTAACCCCCCCCGCCAATTCTGGTGGCGGGGGTAGCATTCCACCCTTCTAGAGGGAGAAGACATGTTGGTTACTGCTTTACCCGGTTAAAGATAAACAGAGCCTCAGCATCACAAAATGGATGCTGCTGCCCCAGACACAAGTCTGACCTCCTGCTGCTGGACGGAACTCTGGCAGGGGAGGCCTGGACAATAGGTTTCCTGCCTTGGGAGGTGCTCCATGCATAGCCCAGTTCAAACCAGTTGCTGGGGCACTCCAGCCCCGCTCTGGCGCAAAACTGGACAAAGAGAAAGGGGATTAACCACCCCCTTCTCAGGGTCCACCCATAGGAGGGACCTAGCAGGTAATCCAGCCCATTAGATTAGTATAAAGATAGGAGCTGTGTCTAGAGACATTCGATTATCCTGGACTGAAACCCTGAAACGAAACTCTTGGACCTTCGACTTTCTACATCGACTAGAAGATGGTAGACATCTCCCTTGTGGTCAAGGAGTGACCACCCTGTTCAAACAGGCACCACCAGTAACTTGCTGGTTTGCTTTGTCGATGCTCCCGACGGAACCCAAAGACTCAGCTACTCAGGACTGGACTTCCAGACTTCTTGGACTGCGACCCACATCCACAGCAAAGCTGAGACCTGTGGCGGACACGAGAGATGTGAGACCAGATTCCCTGGACATCCTGCAAATTGCTAACTGCATCGACTCCTGAGGTAACTCACAGTTGTACATTGGGGCACAAGAAGCCCCAGACTCGAGCGCCATTTGCACTGAAGCTCAGCCCTCCACACTCCATGAGTGCCACGTGGGGCCTGCTCCTGCATTTCAGCTCGATGCGTCTTGCCGGTTGCTAGCCCCTTGGCTAGTGAGCCCCCTGAATGCGAACCTTTAAAATTATCTTGCTTTCCTGGTTGCTCCAGGCTTGCAAAGAAAAACCAAAGGTGGTGATGGACGAAGCGTTGACAATACAAACACTCACCCCCAGTCAACTGATCTGGGTTTAATCCATCACCGTTCTTTAGCTCACTCCGCCACCCCAGTTCAGACATGGCCATATGCAAATCAGTCTGACCCTGTGCCTCATGGGAACAGTCCAGCCCGAACTGCCAAGCCATGTCTTCCCTGGACCGGAATCAAGCTTCCCAGGACCGGTTTCCGGCATTACAGCCGTCTTCAGCAGGGCTTGCTTGACTCCAGTGGCAAAGTGAGCAAGGGACTCACGTCTGAGCATACCCTGCCAACTTAGGGCGAACAAAGAAAAACCAAAGGTGGTGATGGACGGAGCGTTGACAGTACAAACACTCACCCCCAGTCAACTGATCTGGGTTTCATCCATCACTGTTCTTTAGCTCACTTCGCCACCCCAGTTCAGACATGGCCATATGCAAATCAGTCTGACCCTGTGCCTCATGGGAACAGTCCAGCCCGAACTGCCAAGCCATGTCTTCCCTGGACCAGAATCAAGCTTCCCAGGACCGGTTTCTGGCATAACAGCCGTCTTCAGCCGGGCTTGCTTGACTCCAGTGGCAAAGTGAGCAAGGGACTCACGTCAGAGCATGCCCTGCCAACTTAGGGCGAACAAAGAAAAACCAAAGGTGGTGATGGACGGAGCGTTGACAATACAAACACTCACCCCCAGTCAACTGATCTGGGTTTAATCCATCACCGTTCTTTAGCTCACTCCGCCCCCCCAGTTCAGACATGGCCATATGCAAATCAGTCTGACCCTGTGCCTCATGGGAACAGTCCAGCCCGAACTGCAAAGCCATGTCTTCCCTGGACCGGAATCAAGCTTCCCAGGACCGGTTTCTGGCATTACAGCCGTCTTCAGCCGGGCTTGCTTGACTCCAGTGGCAAAGTGAGCAAGGGACTCACGTCTGAGCATACCCTGCCAACTTAGGGCGAACAAAGAAAAACCAAAGGTGGTGATGGACGGAGCGTTGACAATACAAACACTCACCCCCAGTCAACTGATCTGGGTTTTATCCATCACCGTTCTTTAGCTCACTCGCCACCCCAGTTCAGACATGGCCATATGCAAATCAGTCTGACCCTGTGCCTCATGGGAACAGTCCAGCCCGAACTGCCAAGCCATGTCTTCCCTGGACCGGAATCAAGCTTCCCAGGCTTGCTCCAGCTTCCCTGCAAAGGAGAAGCCCCTCAGGCCTTGCTGGTCTGACCTCAAGCCAATCTTCACTTCCTGCGTGGGTTGCGGTTACCAACGCTTGTTGGGTCCAATCTGGATACCGACACCGCAGTCAACTAGATTCTTCGTGGGACAGCTCGACTCCAGCTCCTGGTTGTCATTGACACTGCCTGGTCCTCGTGGCTGCAGAGACAAGCTTCACCTCTTCACCTGTTGGCATCGCGACATCACCTGGTTCCATCCTGGTTCCTTCCTGGTCACTGGCTAGTGACCCAGACTCTGTCCCCTCTGCTTTCAGGTTCTTCAGCTCCTCGATCCACCCTTGGATCCACCCGGACACTCTTTCTTCGGCCGCCTGCAGCACTTCTTTTGCAGATCTCCATTGAAAGCATCGACGAAACCCGACACGAAAAGACACCTATGCACCCGGCTTCCCTGGGTGAGGTAACTCGAGTACTCCGGTGCTCCCGTGCGTATTGACTATCCAAGTGTCCTAGTTTAAAGGGGGTTTAACCGTAGTCCACCCCGAAGTGTCCTTAATCAGTAACTTTGTGACTTATTCGTTCTCCTTTGTAAGTCAATGGTATCTTGTGTCTGTGTTCCCACACTGCACGCGTATCCTGTGGGTCTCCTACATCCAAACCTTTGGTTCTATAGTGTAGCCCCAGCAATTCCCTAGGCCTATTCACTATTCCGAAAGTGGCTCTTATACCACTTACTTAGTATATGGTTCATGAGCCCCCTAGGGCAGAATTGTATTTGTGCAACTTATAGTATGCTGAATGAGTAACTTGTAACGCATCTCGAACTCTGACCTCGTAAAAGAGTGCAGAGGGGTTGTGTTAGTAATAAATACATATATATTTGATATATACCTTTTGTGGTGTCCTTTCATTTGGTATTCAAGGGATTATATATGGAAAACAGCTGGCTTCACATGCTCTCTGAAGTTTCAGCCTAAGACTGCTGGTCTATGCTACCACTAGGATAGCTGGTCTATAAGGTTGACTTTACAACCACCATCAATAAGGGTCGTTTAGACTGGTGCAAGGTGCCCACTAGAATAGTGGACATCATATGCCAGGCTAACTTCTCACAAAAAGCATCCGAGACATATCTCATACTTAATTCCCACAGTCCTTACCTTCTGAAATATATTTGCAAATATAGTTCAGCGTTTATTTTCCATCTCAATAACTGTTCTCTGAAACAGAATCAATGTTCAGTAGGATCTCATGGACATATTGGTCTTTCCAACAAAAATCAAGATCCACAAAACAAGGGTCCTTGATGTAGCAACATTGTAGCAAAGACGGCATGAAATGCAAGGAATGTTATGCCCCAAAATCCAAGATGGCTGCTATTATCTTTACATATAGTGAGAGCTCAGGAAGTCTTGGAAATATAGTCCTATAACTGGGCATCATTGTGTAGTGTCATCTCCGTGCCTGCGAAGCCCTTCAACAGGCCATGCTGACACTTTGCACAGAATGCCAGCCTCTCTGCCATGTAAACAGACTCAGCACAAGCAAGTTTGGAATATGGTGTCCCCACGCCTGCCAAGTCACCACCAACTGTAAGCCCTGGTACCATCCCTCCTACTCTCCGTCTCGCTCTAATACTTTTTCTTCTTCACTCTCCCTCTTTTTCTCTCTCTCTTTCTCTCTCTCTTTATTTCTCTCTCTAATTCCAACACCTCCCCTACTGTTGCACACACTGGAGTTGGAATCGAAAATAAACTATTCCAACTTCCAGCGCTCCCCTGACACCAAGTCGGGGTAAAGTTTTGCGTTGCAACGGCTTGCGGGGTAATGGCATGATTTGTAACGTCACATAACCATTTCCAAATTGTGCCATCCGACTCGAATCGGCAGTCGGAATCAGACTTTGAGGGACTGTAGAGACCCCCCTGCACCTGAAGCCTTCCGCATCGGGCCCGTGGGGGTACCCATGAGTCCCACCATACCAGCCATGCACAGTGTGGCAGGCACCAGGGGGTGCCCGCCACAGGGTGCCCGATTTTCCCCACCCACCCCTTTCTTCAATGGGAGCCTATGCATTCGGTCGGAACATAGGCTCCCATTGAAGTCATTGGGAGACCAACAAATTCGTATTTGGAAGCATCCGGATGCATCATACTCGGTTGGTCGGGCTCTCCCGATCCAAGTTGGTCGGAAACCAGTCCTAAAAGGATTAGGTCGGAATGATTTCCTAACTGCATCAGATTCGGGCCCGAAGGGTACAGTGGTTCATCCTCTAGAACTTTCTGCTCTCTACAAATAGGCATTTTCTGCAGGTGCTCCAAGTTTGAATAACTTTTTCCCCTTGGGATTCACTCTACCCAGACTTTCTGCTCTTTTCTTGTGATTATAAAGCACACATTTTCAAACTTGCCCTATTCTGCTGAGTTTTCTATTCATTATTGTGATTGTTCACTATTTTCTAGTTGTTTCAGATTGTATTTTCACTGGTTCTATTTCTATTCGTATTTGTAAATGTTCTCATGTTTCTTATTTCTTTTTCGGTCTTGCCTACAGAGTCGATGACCTTTGTCTACAATATAATACATAGAGTGTGATTTCTGTCAGCCCCTTGCTCCGGATTGGATGGTTTTATTGTCTGTTTCAGTTCCATACTTCTGATTCAATGGCTTTCCTCCCTGTTCTTGTTTTTCTCCCACCCATTTTGACTGGATGATTTGTATTCTTCCTCTATGACATCAAGGGACCATCATTTTCTCCTTTGTGATTCAATACTCTATGGAAGTGCACGGATTTCCTTGCACTGTCTGCGCGCCCCCCTGTGAAATGCCCACACCCTGCACTGTCTGTTCCCACTCAACCATTGTGTCCCTGCTGACCGTCCTTCTTTCTACCTGCTTTTTAAAAAAACTTAGATTATTTTGCCATGGGCCCAGCAGCTGGGAATTCTACCAGGCGTTTAGCCTCTATTAGCTTGCAATGGCTATCCATGGCTGCGCAAGGATGTGGGTGCAGGGTCATCTTACGAGTTTTTTTGTAATAAACACAAAGAAAAGCATTGCATGATGGCCACCAGGGTACATGCATTCATGCTTAGGCACCGGTGACCCTCTTACAGATTTAATTGTTTTAATTTATGCAATGCAAACAAGCTGTCGTTATAAATGACGAGGACTATTGGCTTTGGCAATGCATGTTTTACAGTGTTCCTGATACCTTCAGTCTTGGTGCACTTAAAAACTCTTTAAATAAATAAATAAATGATTAAATCATTAAGTACATAAATAAATAACATAGTGTTGGGTTTTTGTCATGATACATATACCTCCTACATGGCCCTGAAGCTCTCTACTGCTGGATGGGAATTTGAGACTGTCTTTTTCTGCTACATTAAACAACGTAGGCTTGGTGTTTTTAGGTCGAGCCAGGGCAGCGCAAGCGCTGCTCTGTGAGCCATGCTGTATTGGAGTTTGTACTTGAAGCCCCACCCACTCTCCGCCCATATTTGTCATTGGCTGTGTCATTGTCCTCCGCAAATGCTCACTTCTGATTCTTTAATAGTCTTGTTAGTCCCTCCTTAGTACCGCCTTGTCTTCATTCGTAACCTCCCATGAAAACTGGCTCTTTTACTTCGGTTGTTACACGGTGAGTCTTTTTTAGTCTGTAAGCACTACTTTCTTTCAATAGTTTCTCCTACTGCAGGCACAACATGCTTTCCTGCAACATTCAGAGCGCCACACGAGCTTTCACTTTCCAAGCAGCCCGGCACAACGGCAGCCGCTTCTTTGAATAGGTCTCGCATTTACAAGAGTTTGAGCTATTGGCATTGTACAAGGCAATGCCTTTTATTTATTTGTTAATTATCAAAAGATATAAATAATAGGCATTGTCATTTACAATGGCAATAGCTTAAACTCTCGCAAATGCGAGACCTATTGCCATGCAAATGATTTTTTGTGTTTCTAGTGAAGAAGAGATGTTTCTTCCTTGACAAGAAGATACTGTTGTTTGCCCGAATCTATGGTTTGCATAAGGGACCCGAAAACTGAATGGTAACAAGCACTGGTAATGCCAATAGGTCTGGCTTATGAATGCACTGTCAAACCAGACCTAAAAATCCTTGTCGGTTGATTATCGCCCTCCTCCCAACTGTGCTGCTGCCAGAGAACACCACTATAAATGATCTAGTCATCTAAGACACTATAGTACCATTTTAATGTCATGTGCATGCCCCTGAAAGTTCAACCGTAGGCAGCTGGATAAATAAACAAACTGATCACAGCCGTCTGGAGGATTTTGTGGATGTACACAACTTCTGCCCAATCAAATCATGTACTCCCAACTCAGTGTGTGGTTGGAGACAAAGCCCCTCTCTAATGATGCTCACATAACTGTCTGGCGACAGACCATAATGATCACAGAGGTGTGGACGGCAAGCACTTCTTTGCGGAAGCAGACAACTTCTACCCAATCTAAGCATGCACTCCTGGATCCCAAACTGTGGGTGGAGCAAAAGCACTTTTCTCTGATGCTCACATAGTTGTCTTGCAACAGCTGCGCTGTCAAGCCAGACCTTAAAAGTCCGGCAGAGCTCCGGAGGCGCAATCTGTACAGAGACAAACAAAATACCTTTGAGAGGCAGTAGAGGCCTGAGGGGAAAATGATAGTGTGTGATGTACTGCTCTTGGTACGCTTCATCCCTCATGAGTGTAATGAGGCACATGGAGGAGAACTTGGGGGCATACTAACAAGGGCCATATCTACGCATTTTTGGCTTTTGATGCCAAAAAAGCAGAGATAAAAATATCGCCCTATTTACAAGAGGGTGATAAAATGCATTAGCGCATGTTAGAACCCTTTTACCCGATGCCTCCCTTTGCATCTCTAATGAGATGCAAAGTGGGTGTCACTGGGCAGTACAACCTTGTAAATATCACTGATGTGCACATCGCAATATTTACAAGGCTACCCACGCATTTTAGCAGACGTTAGTTTTTGGAGAAAACCACTGTTTTTGCCAAAAACTAACGTCTGCTAAAATGCAGACTTAGCTATACTTCGAATTGGGGGTGGATTATGCTGATACGACCACAGGGTCATATCAGCAAGGTTATCGCCGTTTTCCATGGAACATCGCTGGAAAACCAGCGATGTTCCATGGAAAACACCGCTATCGCTGGGAAATTATCGCCATTGTGCTATGCATTGTTAATACAGCGCTAGCATGGCGATAATTTTATTCGATAGTCGGCAATAACTATATTTTCGCTAAGCATGGCGAGCGATAATTATCGCTGCCGCTTGTTAATATGCCCCGTAGTTTCTTATTCGGTCATAGCTGGTGTCAACGGTGAAGGGAAACAAGGACAGGGAAAACATTGAGGAAGCCGGAGAGGCTGGAGGGGGGATGATAACATGTGTCTTGTTTGAAGCCGCCAATGTCTCTTGGCGAAAAACACTCATTCCTTTGAAGTTAGTGCAGCTTCCTGGATTTAGACAAGTCTTTCCCAAACAAACACGGATTTCAGCTTTGCATGTCATTGGTTGTACATAGGGTGGCAACCCCAACTACAGGCCATTGCTGACACTGTCTCTAGTCTTGAACCTTTCACCTACAAATCATTGATTTCAGGGGTGTCAATCTAGTCAGGTCAATGGAAGAATATGAAGTCTACACCACCCAGAATGCACTAGGTTATGACATACATCGAATCAAAACAGAGTCCTAAAATGGCCTGCAGTGTGGCAGTCACCTAGTTGTACACAAGTATTGTTCTGATAACCACTGCTGTAAAAGGGAATAAATAAGGGATTTCCTTTTTTGGGGTGATAAGATAAGCCAGGGGTCAGTGCCTCTGAGGCCTTAATGGTGTTGCACATTTAATAGGCAAAACTTGGTCTAGGCCTCTCCGTCTCCTCTTTACTATGACTTGACACTGAACTTATCCTTATCTTAGTGGTTTCATGGGGGGGGGGCTCCTTTCGTAGTTAAGTCAGGATCACTTTTGTGTAAAAGTAGTGCATGGTCTACCCTTCCTGAGACCAACTTTTATCACCACCCCCTTCTACACTGTGTGTAACTCTGCCCCCTAGGGAGAAGTATGCAAGAATACCAAGACATAATTCCTACATAGGAATACATGGTAGAGAGAAAAAACACTTGCAACATATCCATGTCATTATGTTAGTCCAAACTGCAGCCAATCAGGCGCAAGCACCCCTCCAGAACCTTCTCCTCAGAGCTAGGTCCCTCAGATTTTCGTAGCACACGAGTGACAACAGAGTCTAAGAAGTATGCATGCAGTGCTCACGCGCTCCAGATGAGCAAACATACCTAGGATGTGGTCACTGCATACACTCAACCATTCGCTCTTTCAAAGGGGGCCATTAACTTTGTAATGTGGCGCATTACACCCCTGACCCCTACAATGGACAGACTATAATACATGTGGTATATATGGGCCCCCTGTCCATCCACTGTCAAGAACATGGTTTTCAAAACCAAATTCATCTCTACAATTATGTTCGGGAATTGAGAAACAAAGCTTGTTTTCCAGTGGAGCATACAGAAAGCAAAATAGAAAGCAAAACCAAAGGACTTAATTTAAAGTGCTAAACAAATAAAAAAAATAGCACATCTCTAAGAAATCCTGCACATAGTTCAATTACTTTAGTATAATAATAAATAATACACAAAATACTAAACAATGCTAAAGCCCATTAATGATAGTGTAGTGTAAAGGACTCATAAGTAATATAAAAGTATAGTAAACAAAAGGTATTTTTTCCTAAGTCAGGATATTGAATGAAATTGTAGTTTTTGATGTGGCTCAGAAACACTCGGAGAAAAATATCCCTGTGATTCACACTAACCCATCTATAATTCTATATTTTGCATAGGGCTCCAATAGGAAGCCTTTATCATAAACAACTGAATTAAAATAGGGTTATTCACTGCAGTGACGTCACAACAGTGGTTAACTGTTAGAAATGGGATTCCCGGTTGGCCAAGACTTGCGCCAAGGCCAGGCAGAAACCACCATTCCTAGTTAGGGTAAGGAAGTCACCCGCCAAGACAACCCCTGCTCACCCCCTTGGTAGCTTGGCACGAGCAGTCAGGCCTATCTCGGAGGCGATGTGTAAAGCATTTGCGCACGCACCCACCAGCAACAACCTCCAGGGCCCTCCACAAAAGGAACTCCACACAAGGTATATATAAAAATAGCCTTTGTATTGAAAAACACATTAGATAGGAACACACAATTTACAATGTGCCAGAGGCACGGGCAGAATTTACAGGGGACTATGTACAGGACAGGGCCATGGGACCACTGCCAGGAATATGCACTTGATGGAACTGGCATTAGAACTCACTATAACCAGAAGCAACATACATGAGGCATAGGATATTTAGGAGGGAAAAAGGATAAAGCACATAACGCATCAGAAGCACCTTCAGAGGTGCAACACAGAATAACTCCCAGGAATCACATAAAAATGAGCTCACAACTTTCAACAGGCCAACTGGCCTCTCTGGGGCTAGGACACCCAAAGTCACAATGGCAGGACAGGCTGCAGGTAGCCAGGAACAAACCTACACGTGGCAGCTGCCCACGAAGTGCTGGGCAGCTGTAGATGAAGGGGCAAACGTGGGAGCCTAGCAGGCTCTGGACAACTAGAATGCCCCCCTGAGCCTCATGGGCTCTTCAGAACAATAGTGGCACCGGGAGCCTCTCGGGGCTCGAAGAACAAACTGGCGCTAGAGCCTCTTGGGGCTCGAGAACAAAGGTGCTGGGGTTGAGCCTCGCAGGCTCGAAACAAATGTGCCAGAGGTGGAGCCTCTCTGGCTCAACAACGGGGATGATGGGACTGAGCCTCGCAGGCTCTGACGAACAAATGCCCCTGGTGGAGCCTCTCAGGCTCGAGGCTCAAGTTAGAGGTTAGGCGGAGTCCCTCTCGGGGGACTCGGCATCGCTCGAGGCCTCACGGACCTCTTAGCACAACAAGGGACTCGCTGGAGGGGAGGGGCGGGCACCGGCAATGTGCCCCGATGCCCCTCCTCCCCTTCTCCGCACTCACCGGGTCGTGTCTCCGGCGGCTTCTCAGGAGAGCTCCCGCTCCTCGGGACTCTCAGGTGTCGCGGCCTCCTCTCACTCTCCGGGGCTCTCCCTCGCTCTTGGGAGCCCCGGGGGGGGTCGGCAGCTTCTCGGGGGCAATGCAGGAGCGTGGAGTAGGCTCCCGCCGCTCCCTGCTTCATCTTGCTCTGTGGGCGGGACCTGGCAATCTCCTCGGGCCGGCAGCCAATCACGGCGCGGCCCGGGGAATTACATCACGAGGGAATCCCGGGCCGGCAGCCAATCCCAGCGCGGCCTGGGGCAGACGTCACGAGAGGTCCGGGCCAGTGGCGGTGAACTCGGGGGGGAATCGACGAGGAGTAGGCTCCCTCGTAAATAGGACCATAAAGAAATAAAGCGAGGTGGACACTCGCTGGGGGTTCAGAAACCCTCACAAAACCGGGGCAAATGCCGGGTGGGCACCGGCTGAGATAAACAGCGCTCCCAAGCGCTGGGTGCACGAAAAGCGCTCTCAAGCGCTAGGGGTCAAGGGACAGCGCTCCCAGGCGCTAAGGCAAGTAGACAGCAACAAAGTCCTTCAGGGGTCCAGGACCTCAGCAGTCCAGGGGCTGGGCAGGGCCCAGGGAGGCAAGCCTTCCCCTGGGCCCAAGCAGCAGCAGCCCCTGGGAGATTCAAGTTGGGAACAAGAACATTTTAGAAGAGGTCACAGCCACTTTTTATACATGAAATTCCTTTGTCTAAAGGTGCTGGGTGGGGGAGAAACCAGTCACAGCTGGTGTTGGGAGTACTTTGTTTTCCCCAGCCACCCTTTCCATTCACCAGGCAGGCTAGGGTCATCAGACGCACCCCAGGGGGTGGAGCCAGCATTGTGTGGGAAAAGCCCAGCCCTATTCAGGAACCAGGCGCAGCCCCTCCCTCACATCAGCATGTTAATCTCTCCATTCACCACCGGGGCAGACCCACACAGACTCTTGGAGCCAGGCTCCCCAGCCAGCTTCAGCTAATCACGCGCCAGCATACTTACTGCACACACACACCTATGTCTAGAAGTGGCACTTCCTCACTAGACACATACACGCCGCATCCATCATCACGCAGCATTCAATCACACGAGTCCGCACAACCCAGACTCGAGCCTGTACCCCCCACGCATCAGGCACTACCAGGGATACGCACACATTCCCCATGCATCCCTATGGGAGGGCAGGCCTCTCTCACCACACGCACTCAGAGTGGGAATCACCATCCCCAGGTCACATATAACAAGCAAAAACTTCAGGGGTGGACCTGCCAGAAGGGCCAAGTCCAACATTAACGAAAGAGATTAACTATTGATGTGACATCACTAGGGGAAGCGCTCTCTTCTCCTTTGTTCCGCTGCCTCGCCTGTGTCTCCAGGGACGTGTGCGCTGCCGTTGAATGGTGGTTGGTAATCTCATCCACCTTCTTCCGCCTCACCTGGGTCTCCACGGACCCAATGGAGACAGGAGAACAGGGGTGGCGCTGTGCCTGCGCCAACCGCCCTTCTCACTGTCAGAACGGGTCTCTACTGAAAGGATATGAGGCCACATGTATCAAATATCAATTTTGTATTCCTTACATAATGAATTTTAGGTATGCACAAATGCTTGTAAAAAAATAGCGACAACCTATAGCGATTCCTAAAGATTTGGAATCGCAATTTGGTAATCGCTATTAGGTAATACTACTCTATTCATTCCTATTGGTGCGAATGGTTTTGCATTAGCTAATTTGCGATTATCTAATTGGTATTCGCAAATTAGGTAATGCAATATAAAGGGTGCCTTGGGGCCTACGGCTGCCCTGAAACACCCCCAAAAAATGTTCACATGTAAAGCGCGCACACATGCCCTAAGGGTATGTGTGAGCTGTATGGCACTTTTAGAAATGCATTTTTGTGCATTTTTCAAAAATTACACATGGTTACCATCAACTTGGAGTTGATGGCAATAGCATTTCCTAAATGCACCGTTTGCATTTAGAAGATGCTTGGTACATGAGCTTAGAGAATCGCAAATTAGGATTCCCTATCTGTAGTCACAATTTTAGGGAATCGCAATTTTCCCGATTTCCCAAAATTACGACTACAAAGCCTTTCATACACCTTGAAAAGTTATTTTGCATTCGCAAACGGACAAAATTAGAGATTCGCACCATTTGCGGATGCAAAATGGTTTCATACATTTGGCCCATGAAACCACACTGGCAAGAGGCTCGCACAGAGCCACTGTTAGCACGGTGCCGGATATCCGCTTTCAGTGTGAGAATGCCGCTTTGGGCTGAAAAGGGGAGGGATGGCACAGAGGGTGTTTGGGGTGGGTGGCAAGAGGACAGGTATTTTATTTTCTTGTGTGGAAGGCTGCAGGGGTATAAGAAGAGGATGGAGTGGATGGCTGGCAGAAGGCCAGGTTCTGTTTATATTTGGATTGGGGAACAGGAGGATTTTTTCTGTGGTTGCAGGAGGCCATGCTTTTCAAACCTTGTATTACAGCTTCGCTCTCATTGTCTGTTTGATGTCACTCAGAGCTCCATGGTGGAAAGCATCCATTCCCTGGAAGGTGATGTGCCAGTGTGAATGGCAGGTTGTATAATAAACTCTGCTGCTGTTAATGACATCATCATCCTTACTGGGAAATGCTGTCATTTCCCTGGAATCGCCCCTGCCTCCCTCAGCCCAGCCATGCACGGGATGACTCAGGCAAAGACTGGTTCATGCTTCCCAGAGGAGCAGTCCTAGCCATCTGAATGTCTGCCACAGTCACCATTGCGCAAGGCGGCCGCCTACACTACTTTCAGGAACCTACAAGGCCCTATCAGAGTGCTTCGAGGTGGGCCGGGGAGGGCGAGCAAAGAATCTGCAACATAATGTGTGCGAATTTCCAAAGTTTGTCCCTCACACACTTTCTGTAATTCTTGCAAATACTACGATTTCTATCTTAGTTCACAACATTTTCTATTCGTGGTTTTTCACATTAATAACATGATTTTCCAATCTCTTTGAAGTTGGTTTGAGAAAGAATCGCTGTCATCCATTCAGCTTCAAAGTAGCAAGGAAAACTGTTTTCAAGCTAATTTCCATTTATAAAGCACCTTTTCACGTTCTCATCTGCAATTCCTACTCACGAGGAAATAATGGTAGTTTGCATGAAGAAAATGACACCAGGGCAGCGTGGGAACATTAGGAAAATCTGTGAAGAATTGGGTCGGTGAATAATCAGGAACTGTGCAAGATTTGCTTGTGTAAAAAAAAACCTTTTCAACGCTCCGTCCATCATCTCCTTGTGTTTGCTTTGTTCACCCTAAGTTGGCAGGGTATGCCCAGACGTGGGTCCCTTGCTCACTTTACCACTGGATTCAAGCTAGCCTGGCTGATGAGGGGTGTTACCCCGAAACCGGTCCCAGGATGCTTGTTTCCGGTTCAGGAAAGACTTGGCCTGGCAGTTTGGCCTGGACTGTTCCCATGAGGCACAGGGTCAAGACTGATTTGCATATAGTTGGGTCTAAACTGAGGCGGTGAAGTGAGCTAATGAACAATGATGGATTCAACCCAGATCTGTGACTGGGGGTGAGTGTCTGAAAAGTTTCAGCGCTCTGTCCATCATCTCCTAAGTTGGCAGGGTATGCCTGACGTAGGCCCCTTGCTCACTTTCGGTTCAGGGAAGCCTTGTCTTGGCAGTTTGGGTTGGACTGTTCCCTAAGGCAGAGGGTCAAGACTGATTTGAATATAGTTGGGTCTGAATTGAGGTGGCGAAGTGAGCTAAAAAACAAAGATGGATTCAACCCAGATCTGTGACTAAAAAGTTTTAGCTCTCTGTCCATCATCTCCTTGTGTTTCCTAAATATGATCCACATTTGTATGGGACTGACCATTTACACAGAACACTACTCTGAACAGTAGTGAACGGTTGAAAACTAGTGACAAGAACCTTTCCATTAACTAAGTCCTTGTGCAAGGGCCATTATTTCATCATACATCCATCCTTCTAGGATCTCTACTCCAAGGCCCATCAACCATGAGTCCTTAATGGGCTCGGCTACAATGTAGGCCCTTTAAGGTGCCCTAAGTTATGTCTTCCCATAGACACTTCAGGATGCACAATTAAATTAAACTCATCATCGAACTCCTCATTAGGGACTGGTGTAAGAATCATGCGGTTGCAGTATAGTCAAGACAACCGCCCTTCCACATGTGCAGTGCAGAGTTTAAGAACTTTATGAATCCCTGTACAGCCTAATTTGTGCCGGTGGTGGCAAGTGTTGAGTCCCGGCATTCATTTTTGGGGCGGGGCTTATTTTGCATTATCAGAGCAACACAGCGAGGGGCGGAAAAGGGAAAAAGACAGAGGAAGAGGAACATAGGGAAACTGTGACAAATGAATAAGAACAAGCTGTAAGAGTGAGATAAAGAGACAGGAAGTGTAGAGTGGTGGAAGAAAGAGGCAAGAGGTGGCACTAACCCTGGCATTCAGCTGCACCAGCGGCGGGTGCACAAAAAAAGTCTCCGTTTCAGGCAGCTGTGTGCATGAGAACAGGAAAAACCCCATCGCTCAGAGTGCAAGAGAGCCAATGGATGAAGTGGTCAGCACTATTGCCCCATTGCTATATGTAGGCTTGGATGACAATGTGCATGACACTCGAAAAATAAAATGGATGGAGAGCCCTGATTACAAGCCCTTGTATGCATGTGTCGTGTGTGTGCCCCTCCTGGATGCACACAATCAGCACACGTGTAGGCAGGTGTTGAAGTGACTGCACCACACAGGTTTTAAAGGTGAAATACCTTTATTGACGGACACCAGTAACGTAGCATGATTCTCCCCTCACCAGCCACGTAGCCACTGACTCGTGTAGAACCCTGCATCCACAACATTCCAACATGACATAGGATAATGACCTCACCAAGACTAAGATCTCCGAGTACCACGCACCCTCCTCCTATCTACCCAACAACAGACCCAAAAACAAACTATTTTTGAAAACAAAATAAGAAAGATATACAAAAGGAGCCAATAGAATAAGATCCTCAATAAACCAATACTATAGACAACAAAGGGAAAAGAGACAAAGGAAATTACAACAAGGAATATACATCCCATACAACACAGAAAATAAAGACCCCACTCACCATGAACACCAAATCCATGCATGCCATCACACTGTTTGCCGAAATCTTCCAGATACCTTGGGGGCCTGCGAAGCCTAGAGGAGAAAACTTCTCCGGCTCCATCAAAAGAAACTGTACCATTGGGAGGACGGGCAGCACAAAGACCATCGGAACTGGGAGGAGGAGCATCTTTGCCCCACATTCTCTGAGGTCACCTCTAATATAGTCTCTCCCACTGTCAGCTCATCATCACTCATCAAGATGAAACTGTTTAAGCCGCCCATGCAGCCTGGAAGAGTCTGGCCCAACCACCTTTCTGTCCACTACTCCGCTTTTCTGGTATAACGCCACTCTGTGTTTGTTCCACTTGTTACCATTGGTCAAGATCACATAAATGCCAAATACTTGTTTGACTTTGAACGTGCCACAAAACTTAAACACCACTTTGCATACCCTGCCTTGCCTAATTTTGACCACGTCCCCAGCACACATACCCTTGCCGCCTACACCACTCTGCTCCCCATCAATCTTCTCATAACAAGAACCTGTTAGCCACACAAGATTTAACTTTGCGCCTGGCTTCCTCCCACACATTCTCTCGAAAGGAGAAACAACAGTCACACCATGCGCTGTGGTGCGATGAGCCCACACCATATCATTCACCATTATTCTGACATCCTTCCCACTTTCAAGGGCCATGGAAATGGTACACCTGGCCAAGCAGTTGGTCCGATCTGCCATGCCATTGGCTTGGGGGTTGTAAAATGCTATGCGATGCCATAATTATCTAGAAAGTATTTCATATCATGTGAAATGAGTTGCGTTCCATTATCAGTGACAAGTATACGAGGCAACCCCTCCTCCATAAACACCTCCACCGTACTTCTGGTAGTCACATTCTGCATAAATGTGACCACCAACCACTAAGAGTACACGACCATCAAAACCATGGCATTCTTTATTCCCTAATCCAACATTTGCATAGGCCCTATAAACAGGGGCGGCTGGTGACATTTGAAAGTGGTGAGGCGTAAAAGTTTGAGATGAGTGCCCTATGGCGAGGGAGGGTAGTGAACGAGACTGACAGTTGAAAGAGGCACATGGAGCTTCAGTCTCAGGTAGCTCCTTGTCTGCCCCTCAAAGCTCCTGGTGATAGAAGACTATGCTAAAGGTAGTGGAGAGGGATAACTAACAGTAAGGTAAAGGTAAATCATGCTAACAGCAGCTGTAACAGAAAAGGCACAGTATGGTGGTAGAAGTCCATGCAAAAATGTAGTTTCATGCGATAAGGCACAGTATAGTGATGAAGACCATGCTTAAGGCAGCTGTGAGGGTACAGCGCAGTATAGGCTCCCTCCCCCTCCTGTCCCTTCTCTGTCTGCAGCCCCTGGGGGCAGCAGGTCAACCATCGCCCGCTGTGCCTCCGAATGTACTAATGCTTGCCAACCATAGATTACAGTCAGGGATGCCGCAATTCCAGAACAAAACATAAATGGCCACATCT
The DNA here is from genome assembly GCF_964261635.1 of Lissotriton helveticus. Classification (NCBI taxonomy): domain Eukaryota; kingdom Metazoa; phylum Chordata; class Amphibia; order Caudata; family Salamandridae; genus Lissotriton; species Lissotriton helveticus. The sequence continues at coordinate 2,041,430,972 of NC_136067.1, forward strand.
GCATGGTAAAGAATGGCAACAAAGTCAATAGGTCTGGCTTCTGTATACTTGAATGAGCTTTACCTAGATTCAGTAACAGGGAGCACAGCAGCAGACAAAGCTCTGCCAACAGCAAGGAACAGTGCAAGCAGACGCCATTGTGCAAGCTTCTCACTCTCTCTCACACAAACACATTCACCCATAAACATACAACAGGTATAGCATATTCTTCCCTAACACATAGATCAGGGTTAAACACACTACAAGTGACCTAAATTCCTAACAGCGGAAGTGCCTGCAATAGCAGTAAGGGCCCACCATAGGCCTCTGCCAATATAACATCTTGTCTTGTGGTACTCTAAGTAATATCATGATTGGAGCACTATACAGCCGACCAATACACCGGGCATCTTAAAATGCAAAACCCTTAGTTTTACTATGTTTTTTTTTTTAAATAAGAAAGACCTGTTGAATTTCCACAACAACTATTCAGCTAAGGCTCGCACAATTTTGTTTCAGCTACAGATTAGCCAACAAAAATACATACATATCTAGTAGTTCGACTCTCTAACTGAAGTAAAAAAAAGATATCTTGAGACAGATAAACTTCAGCGCACACAGATCAGCACTTTGAGGCCTTCATATGGAAATGTGTCAGAAAGCCCGGTATCGGAGCGCTGGAAGATGAAACATTCTGAGATAATGATCGTAAATGATCATAAATGGAAACTGGAAGCAAACGCAGGACAGGCCAATTATTTTCGGAAAGGCAGAGTTAGAAAATAAAAGTATAAACCCGAGACCATAAAACTGGTGCTAAAGCAGTCCTTCTGCTCGGTTTGAAAGAATCAAGCCAGAGTCAAGGGGCATTTGGATTTAGCACTCCACTCGCAGTTCTCAGAGGAATGTACATGAGGCCCTTCTTTCGTATTCAAGATATATTGTCGGGCAGCAGCAGTCACGGGCGGGCCATGGCTCACGCTACAATACTCGCGGGGAAGGGGGTGTGTCGGGGATCGCGCGGGGAGATTAAAAAACACCATCATAAACAAAAATAAACTTACCGGATCCGCACCACCTCTGCTAGTCCTCCTGGTCCTGGTCCGAGGTCCGACTCCCGCATTGGCGCCTTGGAAAATATACCACCTGCTCTAGTCTCTGCCAATCCAGACGCTGCTCCAGCAGCAGCGCCAGGATTGGGTTGAGCAGGATTGCGCATGTTGTGTTTAGGGTTTAACATTTTTTGCGACAAGCCCGAGCATGCGCACCTGGCTGCTCATTAGAAGAGTGGCATGAAACAACCCCCGCTCTTCTAATGAGCAGCCTAGTGTGCGCATGCTCAGGGCTGGTGCAAAATGTTTAAGCCCTAAGCAGACCATGCGCACTCCTGCTGTGCGCTCCCCGACCACCTGTTATGTTTTGTTATGGTGGATGTCACGTCAATCAGACACTTGTGTAGAGCTGCCCCGCCCCGTTTCTTAGACGACTGCCTCCATCAGCCGGGGGCTGGATACAGGGATTGCATTGTGGTGAGTCAGAGAGCGAGTCAGAGTTAGTGACGGGAACGGTCGGTGGGGCAACGCCCATTCGCCCTAATGGACGCACCGCGCCTGCCTATAAAATCTAAGCACACCGTACTTCAGGGCGCATCAGGGTCCTCAATATGTCCTTGTGCTGTCAGGACTCAGGTCTTAAGTCTTTTTTCACTCTCCTTACACACTGCACAATTCACAACATACAACATGCTCTGACCATCCATACAAGGCCACCAAAAATTCTCCCTCAACCTTTTTTTTTTATTGTTTGCTCGAAGTGTCCCTCATGGGCTAACTTAATGATTTTGCTCTTCAACCCATCAGGTGGTGCAAACTCGTCATTTCTCATAAGAACTTTTGTGTCACTTAGGGTTAATTAATCCAGAATCTTAACGAGTGGTCTCACTGAAGGACCGATCATGCTCTCCGTACGTTCTCCATGACCCACCATTTGTACAACACTCTTCAAGACTGCATCACAATCCATGTACAATCGCCATTCATCTGCTGAGAACGAGCCACAGCTACACTCTTCCACATCGCACAATGAAGCCACAGCCCATTTCCTGAACCCAGGCAGATTCACCGTGACCATTTTCCCCAGGACACTCCAAAGACATGCGGGAAAGGCAGTCAGTTTGTGTGTTCTTCCATCCTGGTATGTGGGCAACGTCGTAACGATACTCCAAAATCAAAACTTTCAGCAAGGGTTTGTGATCAGTGCGTATGCAAACATTTAAACCCCATAAGAAGATCCTTAAATACTCAACAGACCAGGCAGCTGCTAGAGCCTTGCGTTCTATAACAGAATAGTTGCTTTCACATTCCGTCAATGAGCGTGAGGCATAAGCCACCGTTTTTTCCGTACCCGCGGGTACCTGGGATAACCCTGCCCCCAAACCATGCGCACTGGCATCCACCGTTCGAAAAGTTTTAAGCTGGGTTTCAAAAGGTGCAAGAATTCCTGCCTCACAAATATCACTCCTTACAAGATCAAAGGTCCTTTGCTGAGCATCACCCCACATGAAAGTACACCCCATTCACAATAACATTCAAAGTTCTTCAGTCTTGTTTGCAAAGTTGGGAACACATTTTGCATAGTATTCAATAAGCCTATAAATGACCATAATTGGTATTTTTCATGTGGAATGGGTGCTGACTTAATAGCTAACAACAAGTCATTTTTGGGTCAGACGACCTGCCATGAAATGATATGACCAAGGTATTCAATTTCCTCTACAAGGAACTTGCATTTCTCCTTCCTCAGGGTAAGACCAGTCTCCCTAAGCCTACCCAACATAGACCTTAAGATGTTTTTGTGTTCCTGAATGGACCCTCCAAAAACTAGAATGTCATCTTGGAAAAACGTTACATTTTCCAGACCATTGAAAACCTCTGCCATAATCCTTTGAAAAACACTTGCGGCCAAGGATAACCCAAACGGTACCCCCGTAAACCGAACTATACCCTCCATGGTGATAAAAGAGGTAAGGTCCCTAGAATCCTCATGTAGCTTGATCTGGTGGTATGCACTTTTCAGGTCGAGTTTCAAAAGTAGTTTCCACCCTTAAGCAACAACTCATTTATGTTGGGAGGGGAAATTAGTCTGTTACCACATACTGGTTTAAGCTGCAAAGGTCCACACAGAACCTGAGCTTACCATCACTCTTCTTGGTAATAACTACTGAGGAGACCGACTAAGACGCTTCAACTGGCTCTGTGACTCCATCTCTAAGCATTTTATCTAACATTTCTTTTACCTTGCCTCCCACCACTCCTGCCACTCTCCTTAGTTTGTGTTTGACAGGAGTGGTACCTTTTTCTAATACAATTCTAAGGGTGTACCCTCTCATTTCTCCCAGCTTCTCACTGAAGACATCCTTAATTTCACTCAACACCTCATCAATGGTAATATCCATCACCAACAGCACCTGCCCAAGAGCATGGGGATCAATACTAATATGCAAGTCAAACTGATGCCCCCACCCCACAATGGGTGGACCATCTTCAGCCACAAATACTTTACTCAGAATTTGTTGTGATTTAAACTCAATGGGAGACCAAAAATATCCCAACACTTCTAATTTTTCTCCCTGGTACCCTCTAGGATTAATGTCTTTCGGCAGAAGAGGTACATAAGGCCACTTCTTTCTTCACATCTTCTTAAGTACGATCATATATAAAGAGCCAGAGTCCACCATCAGTTCCACCCTTCTGTCCAGAATCTGGAATGATGCCTATGGTCGAATCCTTCTGACATTTTCCTCCAAGCCAGGGAGCACCATCAACAATCAATCGTCATTTTCATCTTCTCAATTGAAGTCATTGGTAGCTGCCATACAGGATTTAGCTGACTCTTTATGAACCCGGGCATAATGTCTTCTCTGCCCACTTCTTCTGCACTCCTTGTTTGAAGTGAAACACCACTTAGAGTCACTGGTATGATACGCACTGATGCACCTGGAGCAACCCCTTACTCTGGCCCCTCTCTGTGCTTTTTATTGTATTTGCTGATTGTGGCTTTATTTGCTTCTTCTTTCAGCAACCTACAGCCTCCTTCATGCTCATTTCTTTCATACAGTGCTCCGATTCTTCAACAACTTAAGCCATGGAGATGGCATCCTTCAAAGAAGGATATTTTGCTGCCCACAGATGCTCTTGTGTTTTTTTACTCAGACACTGGACAATAAGCTGGTCCCTGAACAGCTCGTCGGTCATTTTAGTAAACTTACATTTTATAGAACATTCGCCGAAGACTGATACAAAGCCATCCAGCGATTCACCGGGTTTTTGAGGTCTGGTATAAAACTTGTAACGTGACATTTCAATATTTTCCTCCTTAGCAAACCTTTTTCCAGACGCAGTTTGGCTTCCTGCAACATATCCTCGATAGGCTTATTGTCACTGCCCAGCATCTGAGGTATATATTCAAAAATATGATGAGCCTCCTTGCCAATGGCGCCTAACAACAACTCTTTCTTCCGCTTAGGAGTGAATTCCAAACCATTCAGCCTGCTGCGTCCAATCTTGGCTCGAAGCGCTGACTTCTGACTCCTTTATGAGCGCAGTATCAGCACATGCCTCGAAAAATCCTTTAGGTCTGTCTCACACCCAGGGCTGTAGAAGGCTCAAGCACCAACTCCGCTCATGCTGCAGTCTTTTGTCACAGTCACAACATGTGGCTGGCTATCGTCGCCAAAATCTTGAAGTGACTGCACCACACAGGTTATAAAGGTGTAATACTTTTATTAACCAGCACCAATAACGTGGCGTGATTCTCCCCTCGCCAGCCACTGAGCAACTGACTCGGTAGAATTCCGCAACCACAACATTCCAACATGACATAAAACTTTATAAATAAATAATGACCTCACCAAGACTAAGATCTCCGAGTACTGCAGCAGGCAGCTTGAATAAGGTTACTTTAATGAAAACACTCCGTACACAGGGAACAGGTCTGTGCAGGGCCCCCGCCCACAGCAACTGTCCTCCAACAGAATGCAGAGGACATTGGAACCACACATTGTAATTCCATTCCAATTGAATGCAATGAACGCTAGTAATACAAACCATAACAGTATGTTCATGAACAAGTATGAATATTGTGAAAACATGGATCTGGTGAGACAGCGGAAGCTGTGTCTAGGCCAGAACTATTGATTGGCGGTGCCTCTGAATCCACAGATTGCAGCCCTCCAAGTGGATATTGGGCCCAACCGCACCCCTCCGCCAGTTGTTCCAAATGTGCCATTAACATTGCTACATTGTCAGCGACTCTTCAATTGCCCCTTTCATTCAAAAAGCTTTGAGGGCCACTGAGGGATAGGACTCCATCAGACATCAGGGCCCCCGGGTAGCTAGAGGTCCGCGGGTCCAGAGCAGGCCACAACTTCAGAGAAGGTCCTTAAAGCTGGTTGAGTAAAACCATACGCCCTGCCAGAGGGAGGGGGGTTGGAAGACTCCAGAACATTAGCCCTGTCCTCCTAGTCCAAACTGCTCTCAAGTCACACTATCTAAGCGTTGTAATAGGATTCCAAACCAGCTGTCCGTAATTTGAGGATGGGATCTCTGTGGGTCCTGCCGTTGCCCTGGTGAAGACCTGCTACGCGTTCACCCCTACCGGCCAGATCCGAAACATAAGCTCTTGAACCCCTGCATCAGCGTTGCTCGGGAAGTCACTTGTACCCTCAAACGAACCTGGTCCCTATAACCAACCTTGGGCTAGGTTGGCATTGTTTGTCTTAGGTAGTGGTTTGATGGGGATGTTTGTTGTAAACACCATAGAATGATGTAGTACACCAGTGGTCAAACCAGGATACGGTCAACGTGAAGAAAGTGGACTGTCTGAGCTGTCCAAGGTCAACGCCTGCCCTGCCCTGTATTCATCCAAGGGGCCAATATCTTTTACTGATAGTGGTGTAGGGTGGAATTTTCTTCATATCAAAGTCTAAGGGGCCATCCAGTGTGGGGCAAAACAAAAGCACTTCTCTTCTCCCAGAGGTGCATCTATGTCAGCAATGTTGCTTTGTTTAATGACGTCTGGTTGGTTTTGATTTGCATTGTGGCGTCATTCACCGGATGGCCCCTTTAGGGGATCCTCCCATATTACCAAATCTTTCTCATGCATTGCTCTCAGGAAATTGTCATTTGTAGATTTCAGCGGCCGTTTTCCCGTCAGAGGGCCCACCTTTCTGTTGCACAGTGGAACATGATATATACTCATCAGTTGTTTCAAAGTTTTCTCATGATTTACTAAACGTATCAAAGTTACCCATTTCTAAAAAAAATTATGCATTATGCTGTAATGCTAGAGAGTTTTTCCAGAGGCCTGAAACACACAAAGCACGTGTTTTATTCATCGATGGAAATGTCTGCGGAAGTGCTTGGAGACACAAGAGGAGATTTTTTATAAGAATTGGAAACGTTAGTAGGGTCCGCTTTACTGTGCTGACATCACCCACGCGCACACCAGCCTCTCCACTTCTTTCGAGTTTTCCCCTTGACATCGGTGCGCACAGAAGCTGAGGGGGCGTGGCCTGGCCCTTCGGAACAGAGCTGAGGGGGCGTGGCCTGGCCCTTCAGGAACAGAGCTGAGGGGGCGCGGCCTGGCCCTTCAGGAACAGAGCTGAGGGGGCGTGGCCTGGCCCTTCGGAACTGGGCTGAGGGGGCGTGGCCTGGCCCTTCAGGAACAGAGCTGAGGGGGCGCGGTCTGGCCCTTCAGAAACAGAGCTGAGGGGGCGTGGCCTGGCCCTTCGGAACAGAGCTGAGGGGGCGTGGCCTGGCCCTTCAGGAACAGAGCTGAGGGGGCGCGGCCTGGCCCTTCAGGAACAGAGCTGAGGGGGCGTGGCCTGGCCCTTCGGAACAGAGCTGAGGGGGCGTGGCCTGGCCCTTCAGGAACAGAGCTGAGGGGGCGCGGTCTGGCCCTTCAGAAACAGAGCTGAGGGGGCGTGGCCTGGCCCTTCGGAACAGAGCTGAGGGGGCGTGGCCTGGCCCTTCAGGAACAGAGCTGAGGGGGCGCGGTCTGGCCCTTCAGAAACAGAGCTGAGGGGGCGTGGCCTGGCCCTTCGGAACAGAGCTGAGGGGGCGTGGCCTGGCCCTTCAGGAACAGAGCTGAGGGGGCGCGGCCTGGCCCTTCAGGAACAGAGCTGAGGGGGCGTGGCCTGGCCCTTCGGAACAGAGCTGAGGGGGCGCGGCCTGGCCCTTCAGGAACAGAGCTGAGGGGGCGCGGCCTGGCCCTTCAGGAACAGAGCTGAGGGGGCGTGGCCAGGCCCTTCGGAACAGAGCTGAGGGGGCGCGGCCTGGCCCTTCAGGAACAAAGCTGAGGGGCGTGGCCTGGCCCTTCAGGAACAGAGCTGAGGGGGCGTGGCCTGGCCCTTCAGGAACAGAGCTGAGGGGGCGTGGCCTTGCCCTTCAGGAACAGAGCTGAGGGGGCGTGGCCTGGCCCTTCGGAACAGAGCTGAGGGGGCGTGGCCTGGCCCTTCGGAACAGATTGCCTCTAGTGGGGCG